>NC_035438.2:12262548-12562548 GCF_002127325.2 Helianthus annuus
GAGGTTTAATACCCACATAAATACCAACTCATAACCATTTTTGATTCGTCATAAGACTGAATCGTTTGCAAGATATTGCAATGACAACCGTTAGTTACGACGGTTGCGTTTATAGGCTATAACTATGGAAATGTGACACCACAAAGGGTGAGATCACTTACAGAGGTTGTGTTCTTGACTATAGAGCAGAAGAAAAGCTAGAGAGCTCCTTAGAATGATCAGATAGTGTGTTTTGAGTGTGATGAAGGTTATGAGCACTAAGGTGCTATTTATAGCCAAGAACAAGCTCCAAGATCATTACAACTCATGCTAGGGATGAATGTGGATCAGTGGCATGTGTCCTAGAGATGTATGGGTCGTGTAGGGGCACCCATGCTGCCATAATTGATCAAATGATCGTTCAAAGGTGCCAAAAGCCAAGTAGTTACAAGGTTTCTGCATCTGGGCACTTTACGCGGCCCGCATGGGACTTTCCATGCCATTTTAACGCGGGTCGCCTAAAGTTCAAAAATCAGACGCGAAATAGAGGAGGCTCGCGGCCCGCCTCAACTTATGTTGAAACTTCACGCGGGTCGCCTAAGGTTAATATTTCAGGATTTTTAAATCTTTTGTCATGATTATCAGAATCGGGCCATTAATAACGAAATCTTTCGTAATGATTTGCCTGACCTTTCGGATTTGAAGGGGTAACTTTGCGGTTTGGCCCTCGGTTATTTACCGATAGGGGCCTCGTGTTAATTACCCGCATTATTAAGTCCCCGGTTTATTTATTATTTATATTGGAAAGCCTTAGCTTTCATTGTTGACGCTTTTAACCCTTCTTCTACGAATTCGATCGTATCTTTCTCGTTTCATATCGAAACTTCGCGAAATTCATATATATTATTTTAGTGAGGGTATAATACCGTTACCAAGTCTTTGGGACGTTAAAGGGTCACTCAGAGGTATTATTAAACATGTTGACACAGTTAACCCCTGTAGTTTGTAATCTCTCACTTTCTTCCGCGTTTTAGTTTTGTACGATCTATAATTTATTCGTTTGAAGGTTTAAGCATTATTTAGGGATACTATACAGTATATTTACCCTTGTTGACATTTATAACCCTCGAATTTATATACTTTCAAGGTTTGTCAAAATTAGTCCTTTATTTATTATAGATGCCACGTGTAAACAAATGACACGTGTTAGCACATCATTGGACACAAAAATTCGAGGTGTTACACATCCCTTCTAAGACTTTGGCTGTGCTTACAGCTCATTGGTTTTCACTTTAGTGAATGAATGTTCCCAACATTAGGGGGAGATAACAAGCAGTTGGAAAGTGAAAATTGGAATGAATTATCATGTCATCTTGATCCTCATAGTAAAAACGGTGAACCAGAAGTTCAAAGCATAATTCATTTACCAATATTAAAGAACAAATTACCAGACAAGTTCACTGACTTAAATAGAGTGACTAAGTAAGTCACATAATCAACTGCTTATGCTCCAGTCATATTTGTGTCCCAAGAGGACAACCACATATTTTGTAACGAGTCTATTGCATGCCTAAAGCATGGTAGACTAGTTGATTCCAATAATAAAATTCCTCGAAAATTGGAGCAAGTAATTAAGATGGTCAAGTCGAGGTTATAGTAATAAGATCTCCTGAAGAGACAGTAGACATGATGGTTCAAAAAGACTCTCAGGTACCTGAAAATAAAGAGATCTCGATAAGTTGTATCATGTCTAAGATATGTATGGAATCGAAACAAAATCGACGTCGTTATACCTTTGTATATAATATAGCGCTTGAAATGATGAAATGACGAGTAGGGCTGTAAACGAACCGAACGTTCAGTGAACAGTTCGTGAACCGCTCGGCGGGAAGTTCGTTCGTTTAATAAACGAACGAACATGAACAAGAAATTTCGTTCGATTAGTTAAATGAACGAACATAAACAGAGGTCTCGTTCGTTCGATTGTGTTCGTGAACGTTCGGTAAGGTGTTCGTGAACATGTTCATGAACATTCATTGATTTGCGTTCGTTTATGTTCGTATGTAATAAATGATAGTAATAAAGTAACCGTCTTTTACTGTTTTTGTATTTACTGTTTTGATCAGCTTTTATCAGTTTTATAGGTGATAGACGTCCCATCTTCTAAGTTTGGCATTTTTTTAAATGACGTTATGCAGACCAAGATGACAAAATACAATAACGGAGAAAATAAAATATTAAGCAGGAAAAATATTTTTCGTTATTTTTGCCGTTTTGTAAGGAATAACCTTTTTAGTATTTTTTTGGCGTTTTCCTAATAAAGAGAGAAATATATTATTTAATTATCTTAAAAAAAAGATTACACAGAAGAAAAAAAAGAGGAAAAAAAGTTAAAACCCTTCGTAAGAAGGTACTTTATCCGAAAAGTATCCATCACTTGCGTCATCTTCTTCCTCGGAGTCTTCATCTGGATCTTCATCCATGTCATCACCTTCACATTCATCGGTTTCTTGTTCCTGAAGATTCTGAAGCCTCCACTTGAACATGTCTTGCATTAACTCCAATTTTGAGTCCATTTCTGTGTTCGTACAAGTGGCGTTATGCAATTCTTTCATGAAACCAAGACCCTGCTTTGTCATGTTGTTTTCAAGCCAGTATACTTCCTGCTCTCGCCTGTCGTATATAACGGTCACCATGTCTGTTTCATCATCAAAACGCCATGATGTCATGACAGGGTCCGACTTCACATCTGCTTTGATTGGTCCAAATTTCCTGGTTAATGCATTCATAAGCATATGTGTTTAATGTCATTCGTTGTCTAGAGCGATGCCAAGGGATAAGATGCCCCTCTGTACCTCTTCTTCCATCTTCAAAATTGCCCTGACCGTCTTAACATACACCCTCCTTCTGTTGTCAAAACGGAGGACGAATCGCCTGATTGCCAGAGTGTATCTCCACGAAACGATTGTTGCCATTTTTGGCGTTTTTGGTTAAATATGTTTTTGCAGAAATGGATAGATTTAAGTGATTATGGAAGCTATGTTTTACCTCGTTTATATAATGATGTTTTTGGCGCGTAATTTAGGAGAGAATTTCTTCTAATAAATGTTAATAACTGAAATTCAGTTACTGTGTTGTTTCATCGTCCTGTAATATCCAACGCGTTTTATTACTAATTTTTGGCGTTTTGTTTTTAATGGCGTTTTATTTTTTTTTGAATGGCGTGTTATCATTTGATGGCGTTTTGAATATGAGCGGTAAAAGACCCTTTTACCCTTAATGAAACGCGTCCCACATAATAAAATTGATGTTATTTACGAAAACGCCACCGCGCAATCTAGTCCATGGATTGTTTTGATCGGATGACCCATAATCGTTCTCACCGTTCTCACACTTTTCACCGTTCTCACACTTTTCACCGTTCTCACACTTTTCACCGTTTTCTCTAAATCATGACCCTATAATATATATGTATATATATATATATATATACATATTGTACCGATATCGAAAATATTGAACCTGAAAATGAGTAACGTCGGGAACCGATCGAACACGATACTGATTATGGTCGTAGAGTACCGATTCGGTACCAGTAGTGGCAGAATACTAGAATACTGATATCAACTCATAAGTATAAAAATGAATACATGTAGAGTTATTGGTTGGTATCCCTTTGATACAATACCAATATAGTACCGGTACTTGGTATAGTTAGGATAGCAATAAATACTGTATGCAGATTTTTTTGTAAAGTTAGCTACTAGAGTAAAATTAAGTTAAAGAATTAGTGAAATATTACTAAAAAAGGAATTCCTACTGGTTGCGTGTTGCATTATCTGCGAATATTATTGATAGAACTTTCAGGTGCTATTAATAGAATTTGACAGAATGTTTATCATTGTTGGGATAAATGCCACAAATTCACGCCCACACCGTACAGTCAAATTTTAAATCATACCGATTACGTGATGAGCAAACAACATACCACGTGATGAAGGTTAATATTGTTAAGAAACCTTTCTTGAAACTTTATTGGTCTCCAGTACGAGGAATATTTGTTGTCAGAAGCTCCTCATGACTAGGGGTGTTCAAAACCGGATATCCAAAAATTCGAATATCCGAAATTTTCGGATACCAGATTTCACTACTATCCGAATCCGTATCCGAAATTTCAGATATCCGAAATTTCGGATACGGATTCGGATAGTGAATCGGATATCCGAAAATCCAACTTTTTATTTAATTTTTATTATTTTTTTCATATTCGGAAACGGATATTTTGGATAGTTTCGGATATCCGAATATAAGTTTTCGGATATTTCGGATATTTCAGATATTTTCAGATACTTCGGATATTTTCGGATATTCGGATATCCGAAAAAAATGAAAATTAAATTTTCAGATATTTCGGATATCCGAAATATCCGAAAATTTTGAAAATCACTATCCGAATCCGAATCCGAAAAATTCGGATATCCGATTTTTCGGATATTTCGGATTCGGATATTGGATATTTCGGATTGGATTTTCGGATACAGATAGTTTTGAACACCCCTACTCATGACTATCCAAATATAGGTAGCTAGATGAAAATCATCATATGCCACTCTCAGAAAAGTTACTACACTCAAAAGGAAACGAAAGACATACGGATGACAGGGGCGACCTACCCTTTGGTCAAGGTGGGCGGCCGCACCTCTTGAAAAAAATAATTTAGTGTATATTTTAGACAAAAATCTTGACCGCACCCCTTGAAAATATGGTTGAACACCTCATCCGTACCCCCAGCATATAATTTCTGGGTCCGCCACTGTCGGATGATGGGCCAACGTCAAGTATAGATTTGCTGATGAAAACTAAGATATACTTAAAAATAGTTATTATTATGTCTACTGTATGTTGGTTGATCAGTATATAAACTTAGTGATATGTCGAGTTTGTAGAGAGGATACTAAAGAGAACTTATAGATTTAATAAATGAAAACCGAATATAAGTTATATGAACCTATTTGTTACAACAGATAAACAACATGGCAAAAGATCAAATACAAATAATCTTAACATACTAAACATACAAATTGAAGGAAAACCCAAAAAGACAAGGTGGCATTTTTGTAATTACCACCAACTATCAAAGTTACAACCAAAAATACCTAAAAAAATATATTTTTTTTTTGCTGCTACTAAAAGTAGCGATTTTTTAATAAAAAATGTTAAAAAAATAAAATAAAATAATTTGTGTGTTTTTTTTTTTATTTTTTTAGATTTTTTTAGGTTTTTTGGGGGGTTTAGTTTTTAGCATTTTAGCTTGGGTGGGGGGGGGGGTTAGGTTTTTTTTAGGTTTTTGGGGGTGGGGGGGGGGGGGGGGGTTAGGTTTTTTTTTAGGTTTTTGGGGGGTGGGGGGGGGGGTGGGGGGTTTAGGTTTTTTTTTTTGGGGTGGGGGGAGTGGTTAGGTTTTTTTAGGTATATTTGTAGAGTAACTTTGATAGTTATTGATAATTACAAAAATGCCACCTTTTCTTTTTGAGTTTTCCTTCAATTTGTATGTTTAGTATGTTAAGATTATTTGTACAAGAACTTTACCCTAAACAACATATCTTATGCACTCTCAATGTTTTGTTACTCTCACGTTGCTTATAATAAATTACTAAAAAAATATCCTTGTAACATTATATAGCAATTTGATTTACTCTTAGAGATATTTTAATACACATGCATACAAAATGTACACAACAAAAACAAAACATATGAGAGGAAGACTAGAATTTTCTGTTCTGTTGTTCGAATTCTATCTTAATCAAGATCCGGCTAATTAAGGTTGGGTTCAGCATTCGGGTTTGGGTAAAAACAACACCGCAATTACCAACTCTCCAATTGTAAAAAATATGTCTATAAAGAACTAATATACATTTAAGATAAACATTTTATAAAATATCTTATTCAACAAAATGGCATTTTGATTTTCTTAGAAATTTTTTTCTTGACTTGTTATAAAAAGTATTTTCTTAATAACTAGAAGTTGGTTTGTCCAACAAGATTTCAGAAGACACTCATTTTTTAAATATATTTTAAATCATCCATTTTAGTAAATAAGTTTTCACCAACACCCATTTAAGAAAATACTCCAAGTCTATGTGTTTTTTTTTTTTTTTTTGGTTTGATGGCTGTTTTTAACCGCAGATTTTGCTATAAGTTGTTAAAAAAAAGTTATTTATTTCTTATTATTAATCAATTAGGAGTTATGAATTTTTTTTTTTTTTTTGTTGGTTTTATTCAGTTAGGATATTTCCCGCTTAGAGCATTAAGAATTTTGTAAAATTATTACACAAATTGAAGAAGTTTGATCAACCTGCATGTAAATTATCATTTTTTATGTTTACTAACCTCCTACATACGACTTTTGTAGATTGCAGTTGTACGTGCTGTTTACAGGGGTCTTAGGAATGATGATACAGACATTTTCACAATCTGCTGAAACCACACATGGAAACAAGCTAAGAACAACAATTGCTTTTGGAACACTCATCGTCAACATCTTAATTGCTCTGTTTAGTAATCTTTGGACAAATGACTATGTGCAAGTCAACAAATGGAAACATTGTGTCTTCGATATTACATGTATCGTACCTCCTTTTCTAGCATACTCAATGCTATCACCAAACTGGTTCACATGGTTCGGTTTTCCTACCATATGCGCCATTGTGGTGATCGTAGAGTTTCATGAAAAGGTGCACACCGTATTCATTTGGTGCCATGAAAAATTTCTCAAAGCTGGTGACTACTTAAGAGAGGGTGTTCTTGAAGTTTGAGGTGCATGCCTACTACTAAATACTAATGCCACGATGTAAATTAAATAACAAAATATATACATATGTATTCCATATATATTAAAGGTAAATATATGACTTCAATATACTTTGGATATATTATAGTCATGTATATATAATTTGTATCATATATGACTTCAATATGCTTTGGATATTATAGTCATGTATATATGACATCAATATGCTTTGGATATATTATAGTCATGTATATATAATTTGTATCGAGTACTTTAAGGCCACTCTATGTGGGGTTGTCGCCATCAATTAAATGGATATTATATGTGGGGGCACTACGCCGAATATTTCTCTCTCGTAACATGTAAGTCTGTGTTTCGGTTACTTGTACATACTACTCATAATACGATCTCAAAAAAATTACATTGAGTCATCCAATTAAATTAAAACACTAACATACTTTTGCTTAAGAAAAACAAAAACGCTAGAAAAACAATAATTTTAAACTGGAGGCAAAATTGTAATTTTTCAGGATAAATGAGTGTGTGCCAAGCAGCCGCCTGGCATGAATAAAAATTACACCGAGTCAAACAAATAAAATAAAACACTACTATAGTTTTGTCAAAAAAAAAAAAACTAAAACGATGGTAAGACTGTAATTTTACACATGGGGTAAAATCGTAATTTAACTGGGAAAGCAAAGGAAAACTATGGCAAAAATGTAAATTTAAATAGAGGGCAAAATTGTAATTTGGCTGGGTGGGGAAAAAACAAAACTAATGGCAAAACTGTACATTTAAACGATTCAAAATCGTAATTTTGAACCGAGGGCAAAATGATAATTTTTAGTTCGGGCAAAAACATAATTTTATTTTGAACTGGGGGAAATTTTGAAATGATGGCAAAATCGTAATTTTAAAACGGGGATAAAATCGTAAATTGGTTGGGCCAATGGGGGAGTGCCAGACAGCTTACTGGCACTATTTCCCGATCTTGTGTCTGTAGTTATATATTGGGGGCAAAATCGTAATTTTATTGGGAAAGCAAATAAAAACGATGACAAAAATGTAAATTTAAATTGAGGGCAAAATCGTAATTTAGCTGGGAGGAACAAAACAAAACAAAACTAATGGCGAAACTGTAAATTTAAACGGGGCAAAATCGTAATTTTGAACCGAGGGCAAAATTGTAATTTTTAACTGGGGGGCAAAAGCATAATTTTATTTTGAACCAGAGATAAGGACGTAATTTCAAACTAGAAACCCTAATTCAAACTTTCTTCAAATCAAAACACAAATTGGGGGAAATCATCGTACTGTTCCTTGATCATTAATCATCATCATCATCATCTTCTTCTTCTTCTTCAAGTTTTGTTAAATATGAGTTATGATTCTGAAGAACATGAATTAGCTGTTGAATCTGAACAGTTGTTGAGTGAAGATTTTGAAGGATTGAGTTATGATGAAGATAAGATGAGGTTAACTTTGTGATTGAAGTGTACGGTTCATATCAAACAAAAGTAACAAGAAATTGCAGACAGTATAAAACTTTAAAAACCTCTAGTGTGTAGTGATAATCAATAACAACTAGTGTGGAAATCAACAGTATACGATCTTCTCAGTTCTCATCACACTTTCCACATTTCCACATTAAACCTATTATACCGACACACATCCACCACCGCCGCACATCCACCACCAACGCACATCCATCACCGCCGCACACCCACCACCAGCGTTCGCTTCGTTTCTTGGGTACAGGTATCAGACTTCTTTTCTGGTTCATTTCAAAACTGAGTTTCAGTTTGATATATTTTTTTTTTTTTTGCAATATGCTATTTTGTAAGCTAAATTTCAATTTGGTTTGGTATTTTGCAAACTAAGTTTCAATTCAGATGATGGTTTGTAGAAGGGGGGAAGGTTCATTTGAGAAGAAATTTAATGTGAGAAGAAAAAGAAGAAAGGGCATATTAGTAAAATATTATTTCATTTATAACTCATATTATTAAGTTTTAACTCTTTAATTAATTAGTCAAGTAATCATTAATTATCCTACATATAATCTACAAAACCTACACATATCAAAATTTTCCTACATATACCCTACACATTATAGAATTTTATCCTACACAGTCGAAATTTATCCTCTACACCTTGAAATATATCCTACACAACTCGTAATTTATCCTACACAACTAGTAATTTATTCTACACTTTAAATTAAGTTGTTTTTTTTTTAATTTGGAAAAGGTATATATTTTGAAAAGGAGTTACAAATTTAATTTAGTTAGTTATTAAAGGGGAAGAATACAAATTAATGATTTTTGTAAGTTTACCAATATACCCTTATATTAAAATTAAATACAAAATTAAATGAAGTAAAATGAAGCATTTCTATTGGTTAAAACTTATTCTTTTTTCTTCTTACAAAAAATTTCTTCTCATTTGAACCCTCCACTTGTAGAAGGAGGTTAATACTTGTGAATTTGTGAAGAAAGATGATTGATTTATGAAATTGGGGGTTTAGGGTAAAAAGGAAAAGATGATCAGAGGAAAGAGAAGAAGATGGGGTGTGTGAGATTTGAGGTGTTTGAAAGAGGGAAATCCAACGTTACTTACTGTACAATTTTCATGATGGTTGATGGTAATGAATGTTGATGGTGATGAATGTTGATGGTGATGATGCTGATACTTAATGGTGATCTTGATGATGGTAGTAGAGAGAGACGGATAGAGAACAGAAATAATGGAGAGAGAAAATTTTTATGTATTATTATATATATAATTTAAATAAATTGAGATATAAAGACATAAATGCCCTCATGTGCAAGGCACATGCCATATTTAACTAGAAAATTTAACCTGGTTAGTGCTAAAGGACGTAGAGTGTAATGAGTTTTACAAATAAAGGACTGTGACTGTAATTATTGAAGTTAAAGGTTATTCATTGCAATTCGATACAAACATAGAGGACAAAAAGTGTAATTTAACCAAAATGTTATTGATATAATTATACGTATAGTAAAATAAAATGTTCGTGCACACGTAAAATTCACTATTCACAGTGTCAGGTCATTGTGTACAATTTGTTTAGGGAAATTGGCCTGTAATAATCCAACTGAGACCTTATTGGCCATTAATAATCCCACCACAGAATATTCTCCCCACTAGTCCCACCTTTCACCTATTTTTCCTACAATGGTCCCCCGTTAAAAAAACTTAACGGAGTTAAGCTTTTTTCCAAATTACAGACAATTTTTTTAGGGCTTTTGATCAGAACGATGATACGAGTCCATTGATGTAAAACTTACTTTGAAATGGTGCTCAATATCTTTTTTGTATCAGTGAATCAATGTCTTTTTTGTATATCCTTCATACTTAATTTTGTTAATTGTTATCGTATGTGTTTGGTATACAAGTGATGGTTATTCGAAATTATACTTGATCGGATCACGAGTTTGGAGTTTGAAATGATGACGATAATTAGTGAAATACGTTCCGATTTTGTTAAATTATTCACATCTCTGTTTCATCATATAGATTACGGTTGTTAGGAATCATGAATATGTGACTATAAAAGAAAATAGTGCAATTAGGTTCGTACTTCTTAATTTGATATCGTCTACATTTTACCCTTTATTTTAGTTGAAGAAGAAGTTAGAAAGATGGTTTTGCGGTTGAATAGATTTTTTAGGCTTTATGGTTTGATCTGCTGTGGGTTTTGAAAAGAAACTAAGTTATTTTGTTTATAAAACTTATTTCATAACACTTTCTTTATGGGTTCAATTCTCATAAAACCAAACTGTTCAATAATTTTCCTTTTGCCTAAGTTATAAAAAGAAAAAGATGTTCAAACACGCAAACAACAACTTTGGAACCCGAGTGCCCACGTTAAGATTAAACGCCCTACCCACCTGAACTATGCAATTTTATGTTACTTAAATTAAATTAGTTTCCCAACTGTGTACATAAGACTGCGGGGTATGGGGCGGGAGTTTGGGCGTGGGTAGCGGGAAAACGCCCAAGCCACCACCCCGGGTGGGCATGGGTTTCGGCGTGGCCCTTGGGGCATGGGTTTCAAGCCGGGCGTGGGGCGGATTGGCCATCCTAGTTGGCTGAATATCATTGACTCACCCGCCACGTCATAGCGGGCCATCCCAAAAGTTTTGAATTTTTAAATTCAAACCGTTGGCTTGGCCAAGGGGTCACCCCAACCTGTCACCCAAATCCCAACATCCTCTATAAATACCCCCAAACCCCAACCGGGTGGTCCATCCCAACCCCCACTGTGGTCCCAAAAATTCGACAAAACCCACCCGCTGCCCCAGCCGGTCACCACAAACCCAACATCCCACGAACCCGCTATGGCATCCTGGACCCACCACGAAGAACTTGCCCTAGTCACAAGCGTCGTTGACGCTATGAAGGGGCGGCCACCGGGCCAAACCAAATATTGGCCGGAAGCTTTCGCGGCCTACCGACTAAACGTCGGTAACGACCGCCACAACATGAACGCGTGCCAACATAAATGGCGCGAGCTACGTCCCAAGCTCGACCGTTTCAAGGCTTACTACGAAGCCGTTCCCGGGGGCGAGTTAAGCCACGAGGACCGGGTGGCGGTGGCGAACATAGAGTTTCGCGGCAAGGAAAAAAAGGCGTTCGACAAGATGGACCTTTTTGAAATTTATTTAACGCTTTAGGTTTCTTATTTTGTAATTTTTAGGTTTATGTAATTTTATAAATAATGAAGTTGTATGTTTTTTTTTATAAATGTTTGTGTGATTTTTTTAAATTTTGTATATATATATTTTTTATAAACCACCTTGCCACGCGATGCACCCAACCCAAGCCCAACCCACGCCCCACCATACCCCGCGGACACGTACCAGGCAGTGGGGGGGGGCTCCCATTCCACGTGTCATCACCCGCCCCAACCCACGGCCAACCCAAGCCCCACCATACCCCGCAGTCTAAAAATAAACTCTATGAGAAAGTTGACCATACAAACTCTTTCATCTACAAGGAATCAAGTTCGATTTCAAATCTTAAACGATCCTATAAAATGAAGACCAATCACATAAGGCTATGCACGGTATGGTGATGACCCATCCTTAAAGAATGATCCGGCACGTAGTATGGGTGTGAGAATGAGACAAAGGGGGTGAAACTAAAGAAATGAAGAGATTCCAACACAATAACTACCTTACCATAATAAACTACAACAACAATATGAATACCCCAATACTCGCACACATTAAAGGTCATCAAACTTTCTTTACATATTTTTCGTATTCCAAATCATAAATTCATGTTATTCATATTCCCATCCAAGGGTACTCAACTTGACTCGCCCATCACTCATTATTATCAACTAGTTTTATACCGGTCCGGTGGCGGGGTTGTTTAATGTCATAATGTCAAAACCGTCTCTGCATTATAAACGAAAACAGTATTTGTTTATCAACTTCAAAGATTTCTCCTACTTGATGATTGCTTAATCTTCATGACAGCTTACAACTTCAATGTGGGATCAAAGAATTCCCATTATATATTATATAGATACTCCTTCAATTTGATGCTGTTGTCTTTGAGTAGATGCAATGAGACCAAGAAGTTGAACAATGGCCAATATAAATGATCGAACTTGATTAGGAAATTGCAAATCTACAAAACTTTGGTCAACAGATTTAAAAAAAACTACAATAAAATCATCGAGAAATAAATGTCATCAAAATCCTTTATAATTTTGTTATTTTATTGTAGAAACATAAAGGTTGCAAGATGAAACCACCACCATCTATGAGTTACACCTATAAACATGCTAAGAATTGCGGTCACTTTTCGAACGCTCATCGCCAAGTAACGTCTTGCTAGCTCGGTGGATTAACCCTTGGACAAATGACCAAGTGCAACACAATAAATGGAAACATTGCATTTTAATTCTCACATATATCATGCCTTCTTTCTAGCATACTCGATCCTATTACCACAACACTTTACAAGGTTGGGTTTCCTTGCCATATAAACAACATTGTGGTGATAGTAGAATCCTGTTAAAAGGTGCACCCGCTACTCAAATGATCACATGAAGAAAAATAGCAATGCCTGGAACTATTTAAAAAAGGGTTTTTGAAGTTTGATGTACCCAATACCTCTACCATGGTGATGAGTATCGTGTAAACCTTTTCACGAAACTCTACAATCACACTATAATGGTGCGTATGGCGTGAAAACCCAAACCATATGAACTAGTGCATTAATATTACTGAGTTTGCTAGAAAAGGAGATACGGTATATCTATTATTGAAAAGACAATGTTTTTGTTTATTGTGTTGTATATAGTCACTTGCCCAAGGTTAACCCACCGAGCTAGCATGACGTTTATTATGAGAGTTCCAAAAGCGGCTCACGTTCATGTCATATTTCCTCGCGTAAATTCAACATATTGTGCAGTTTTTTTTTGCGCCATCATGCGCCTTGCCCCCTACAAACATTGCGTATAGTTGGAAGCCATGAGTAGTTAAATGGCCCACGATTTCGTGCGAGGAGGTTGAACATGGTTGGGATGTTGATGTTTATGGTAGAACTGATTCACTTGGTACAAAGCATAAATTGTATGATAAGAAATTGGAATCAACTGAGTCAACTCAATGTGAAGCTTAAAGAAGACCCTTCAAAATTTAAAGTCATGATATGAAGGGAGAAAAGACAAGAGGGTTTGAGTACAAAATCAGTTGAGGGTCATTGGGATTTTATAGTGGGCAGGAACCCATTGTTTCATGTGGGTAGCAAATAATGATTTTAAGTCCTTTGAATGTATATATGATTCAATAAATGTATATATTACTCAATAGCGTGCGTCATTAAAGTCTAAGAAGAAGATTATTTTGATGGATATGAGGTAATCTAAATATAAATTTGTATTGATTAACAGTATGAGTCATTAACGTCTAAACACACGCACACACACATATAGAGAAAGAAAGTGTATTGTACAATCTGAGTTGACGTACGCTGAGAAAATAAAACATGTGTGATTAGGGTTTTTACCCCATGCGTGATTTCTGATTTTGTACATGCATGATTATGGGTTTTAACATGCGTGATTATGGTTTTTAACATGCGTGATTCGGGTTTCTGAGGTTTATAACGTGCGTAATTTCCCAGCGTACACATCGCTCGAAATTAGCTAAAAAAACTCAAGTCAAATTAGCTCAAGCTAATTTGGCTTGAGGATGAACTTGTATCCTTTGAGTCGAGTTCGAACTCGCTCATTCACTTGCTCCGGTAAAAGTCCCATCTGAAAAAAAAAGTCATTCTGATGCATTCAGGTTCTGACCTTTTGTGGATCTGATCCGGGTTGGATGATCATCCGGTCCAACAGATTAGTGCTGGTCATGATGGCTGATGGGTCAGGTTATTCAAAACTTACTGGGCTTAAATCAGTTGGGCCTTACAAAACTTGTGAATTTATGCTCACCTTATGACTTTCTATTTTCTAATTAGGATTTCTTGCTATATCATTATTGGGCCGGGGGTTATGACTTCTTATTGGTTTTTTTTTTTTTGCCATTTTCAAAAGAAGATAATATAAATTAACATGTCTTGGATCACTCGACATATTCAAAATATGAATCCTGACGACGAATCCATGTACTCCAAAGATCAATCGAAGGGTCAAATGCTTATATAGTCTCCCTTCTTAAATCTTATGTAACAATTATGAAACTAATTATACATGTTTTCCAATTTAGACACCAACATCCGTTGGCGGGTCGCATCTCAAGATCAAAAGTGAGAACTTATTACTCACAAACTTAAGAGCTATAGATATATTTTGATACAACCAAGTTAACATGAATTGTATCATGTTATAACTTTTCCAAAATGTCAAAACCATGCACACAATAACAAAACCATGCCAAGTGATCCATTGAGGTAGGAGCACGTAAAATGCTAAATAAGGCGACAAGACCCCTGTAAATTCAAATACGAGTTTGAAAATCATAGCTTTCCTGTGTATGTGTTGTATATCGCCTGTTGGAGAGAACACCCATAGTGATGCAACAAAATTCGTAACTAAAGCGCCTAAAGAAATGGCGATAAGTATCTTGTTTTTAGAGTTGGATTCACTGAGCTGAATAATCGACTGCATCAATATTCCCACAATCCCAACAAAGATAGCGTATAATGCCACGTGCAGCAACAACCTAAAACGACCATAAGTAGTTCGTTAGTCGTTAATTTTGCAATCAAGCAAGATGGATATGATATAACTAACCTGTGATAGTCGGAGTTAGGATCCATTGAAACTTGTCTTCTAAGATTCTTCACTTGTGTAGTCTGATGAAGAGGGTGATAATGGAAGTAATATATGGATGTTTTTCCGCACTATTTAACAAACTCTAGTATATATAATATTGTATTAGAAACTATTTAACAATATGATATTGTATGAGAATATAGATGTTTTCCGCACTATTTAACAAAACTCTAGTATATATCATATTGTACCGATATATAGATGCATATGATATAATAAAGAATTAATATTATTCATTTGACTTCAACCCGACATGGGCAAAGATCTGGATCACCCCTAGACTTTCATTAAACTTTTAGTGCTGGTCATTTAATAGATTATTCGATTGTCTTTTACATTTTCATTGACAATAATGACATTTCCTTTAATAGATAGTGAGTGCATGGTGTTCCTTTTTTAACAATGTTCGATCATTATGATCTTACAGATTAAATCCAAATACAACAACACATCTACCACATTTCAAAATGAAACTAGTGGGTGACACTATGGCGATGATGTTAAAATTTGTAAGGCTTGGTTTCGATTACTTGTACATCACTATTCACCATTCGAAAACAAATCATGTTGAAACACTGTTAATAATATATTAATATGTACATTGTCAAAATTAGAGTTATTTTAAAACAATATCATATTTTAAAGATTGTATGAGGAAAAAACCGGATACAATAATGCTTCAAGCACTTGTAATGTGTGATTTTACATTATGAGTTCACCAACCTGTAGTTTTAGTAGCATATGTAATTGTATAAGAAGTTAGGTAGCGTTCGTTTCATGGAATGGAATGGAATGAAATTAGGAAGTTTTTCTTTGTAAAATTGATCTTGGTTGGGGGAGGGAGGAATTTGAAATCCCATGAATTTCTTTAATCAATGAAATTTGTGACTATTTCAACATTCCATTCCATTCCTTCATTAGAGTGAAGGATTTCTAAGGAATGTTGAAATAGTCACAAATTTCATTGATTAAAGAAATTCATGGGATTTCAAATTCCTCCCTCCCCCAACCAAGATCAATTTTACAAAGAAAAAACTTCCTAATTCTATTCCATTCCATTCCATTCCATGAAACGAACGCTACCTTATAGTAAACTTAAGTTGCATGTTTGTAGTAGTTTATGGATGTGTTTGTAACCCATCATTTTGAGAGGGGGTGAAGTGGTTATATAAGCCGACAAGTAATATATGTCCATTTCAAGTCGGTTGAATCAAATTTTCAAAGTGGGCCATCCCATCACTTTGTGACCCTTTAATCCGTGTATAACTTATATATGGGCACATGGCCTTTTCATGTCGACTTGAATTCAACTTATCCGTCTCATGAGGTGTATATGACACTATGGAAGTATGGATTTTATTAAAAGAGAGGTGGAAGTGATGTCATCATAATGACATCATTCTTTTCCTCACCTACACATTACAGCCAACATTGTAAAAGTTTTATAATTATTAATTAATGAACCACAAGGATGTGAATCCGTGAATATTATTATGCACAATACAACCCTTACAAGAGGTTACAAAGGAGATAAGGAAAGCTATCAATCCTATTCCTAACAAACACAATCAATCTAAATAGACTAAGAGATACGGTAATCTTTCTATATTACGATAATATACATAAATAACATATTAACATATTAATGATAAGGATAGTTGACTAAGACCTTGGTGGAATTCTCCCGCTGTGATGGAAATTTGGTTTTGATGTATGAGTTTATTTCGTTATAACACTTGCACTCGCTTTAATAATGGAAAGAGAAAAACAAAGAAAAAAAAACATAAAGTTGTGATATACCAAAAAAATACTGACATGTGTTTATAGAAATGTATAGTGGTACTGATATTACGTGATACTAGTATCAACATCAGTGTCAGTTCAATTCGTTATGATAACAACAATCAATATAATTTACCATATCAAAAAATAGTCTACATTGAATATAACTCAATTTTCAACAAAACTTTATTGACAAGTTGAGAAAAAAAATAAGCTCACCTAAGACTACATGGTATGGTGATGGACCATCCTTGTAGGATGATCCGCCACGTAGGCGCCACGTCACATTCCTCCCCAAGATGGTCCAACCTCCAAAACTAGAGGGCATGGTAGGATGGTCCTAGTCATAGTCCTCCACCACTTTTTATGTTTTTTTTTATTTTTTTTAGTATTCTATTTTTTTTACATTTAAGAAATATACTAACAAAATATTTTCATTAATATTAAACCCACATTACATAAATATAAAAAAAACATAAACTTAAAAAAAAAAAACAAAGACTTAATAAAAATAAACATAGAGTTAAATAATTTGATGTTTTTTCATGATGTCGTGTTGTAATTTTTTCAACATCGAACGTTTCGGCTCGGGTTTGTCCTCGACATTCATCGTCATTATTTCCCATTCCTTGAGCCGAATTTTTTCATCGGAAATTCGGATTTTCTCATTCGACAATCGGACCTTCTCTTTTAACTTTTCTTCCGATGCACGACTTTTTTCTTCGATGCACCGCTCCTTCGTCTTCGTTTTTTGGGCCGTGACGTCGTTGTACATTTTTAGGTGTTCCATAAACTCAACCATGTGCGGGTCCACCTTTTCCTTTTCTTTTCCCTTGGCCCGCTCCTTCTTTGTTTTGTCTCGGCCCGGTGGACGCTCCGGTTCACGTACGTTATACTCGTCTTCGTCATAGTCGGCGTCATCATTTAAGTTTATGTGACACCTCGCGTCCGATCCACCAGCGCTTAAACTACCCGTTTCCGACGTTTTTTGGTGTTTCGCCATCGCCACCTCGTTAGGAATAGGCGCCCATTTTGGGTCGTCTTTTACAACCATCCACGCGCGAACGTGAGGAAAGTTGCTACCATTCTTGTCCTTATACTTTTCCAACGCCATTTTGAACACATCCTCGTCGTTCCACCCGCTACGACGGTCACTTGTATATAATTTGTTATACTCCTCGCAAAACCGATTAATGGCCGAGTTCAATTTTCGCCACTTCGAGGAAACCGAGTCGAGATCTCTATACGGGCCTTGGTCCATCAAGGCGAGAAACTTGGCCAATACCTTGGACCAAAACCCCTCACCCGCTTGGTTATTACCTATAAAAAAACAAACAAACAAAATTAAAAAAACAAAACAAACTTTAAAACAAACAAAATTAAAAAATAAACTTACTGTTAAGAAAAAAAAAATAAAAACTTTAAAACTGTTAAGAAACAAAATAATAAACTTAAAACCTAATAAACCTAAACAAAAAATAAACTTAAAAACTAAAATATAAACCCACTGTTAAGAAAAAAAAAATAAACTTTTAAAAATTTAAACTTTAAAAAATGTAAACTTTAAAAAATGTAAACTTTAAAAAGATGTAAACTTTAAAAAATTACGAACCTTTTACCGGGTTGTTGGAAGTGCCAATGAAAGCCTTGGCTAAGGCTTCTTCTTCGATTGGGGTCCACTTAGTCGCCTTCGGTTTCGACGTTTGATCACCCACCACTTGTTTGCCTTTGTTTCGTTTTCCTTTCCCTTTAGGCGGTTGGGTTTCGGGCACAATCTCCACATCGTCTTCGGGTTCGTATTGGGTCGGGATCGGTTGAGGTTGAACGGGGGGTGTGGGGATCGGTTGAGGTTGAACGGGTGGGAAGTTCCAAGCACCCCGCATCATCATTTGTTGAAGGGCTTGATTTTGGGAGATTTGAGTGAATTGGTTTGGCGAGTGTTGGAATGAACCAAACGCGTTCAATGAATATTGGGAGAATTGGTTCGGTTCTAGCGTTGGATAATATCCCGGAACCGAAAAAACATTTGGTTGGGTCGGATTGTTGGGAGTATTCGGGTTGTTCGAAGTGTTCGGATTCTCCGGGTTGTTGAACGGATCCATGAAAATTATGTGGAAGAAGGTTGAGAGAATAGTGGAAGGAGTATAAAAATTATATGAGAAAGAGGTAAATTTTTGAGGTTAATTTGGTGTTTGACAGTGAAAAAGGAAGTTATATTTATATATTTTTAAAAAGTGACCGTTTGGCATTTTTCAAATTATGGTTATTTTGATTTTTTTTTTATTAACGGTCAAAAAAAATAGCTGGGCCCCACTCTTTTTGCATCGTCGCAAACGGCTAGATAGGGACGGAGAGGACGGGGACGGTAGGGGGCGGCACGGTGTTTGGACCGTCGCCGACCCGTGACGGGCCGGGGCCGACCCGCGACGGGCCGGGGCCGACCCGCGACGGGCCGGGGCCGACCCCCATACCGTGTAGCCGAAGTATTTCATCCGCTTTTATTTAAAAAAAGTTAAGGAACGCAGGTTTATATTATTTAATTTATAAAAGGTGGAATTAATATTTTAAAAAATTAATATAGTAATATGTTTACTAAAATCATTTATAATCGACCATTATTTAACGTAAACAAAAAGAATCTGTCGACCTGTTTACTAAAATCATTTAAAATCGTAAACAAAAAGAATCTGTCGACCAAATTGTTGTGGAAGGAAAAGTTGTGTACAATAAGGGGCTGTTTGGTAGCCTCAAGTCTGAATGGTTAAGAGGTAACCTATGAATGGTAAATCATCACATGTCACATTCTTCTACCTTCTCATATGTAAAATTCTTAATGGTTCCATTAAGAGTTAACCTCTTAATGACCATTCAGAGGCTACCAAACAGCCTCTAAATGTTAACTAATTAAGTAATTATTATATATTCTTATGTTGACCTTAGTCTCAACTAATTTTTGAGTTAATCTTGATCATTGAAAGTCCCTAAGTTTTAATCCTGACCCTTTAAAATCATTTGTTTCTTCTAAAAGCAGCAAGCAGTTGGAGTCTCATGTGATGCAGTTACCGGCGGATTGCACATGTTCTCTCCCCCACCCACTTTTGACACTTTTACGCTGGTAACTTGGGCTACAAATGAGCCGAACAGCTCGTGAGCTACTCGAGATCGGCTCGATAAAAAACTCGAACGAGCTAAGCCTTATCGAGCTCGAGCCCGTGTTTGAAATTAGGATCGATTAGATATCGAGCCCGACCTCGAGCCTTGTATGTGTAGCTCGTTTAGGCTCGATGAGCCTCTTATCAAGCTTAGTATACTTTAGGGTTTAAACTATTTGTTACTTTTTGAATAATCTAGATGTTCTTTTTTAGTTGAGTTCTCAAACTACTGAGTCGAGCTCGAGTCGAGCCTTGGCTCATTAACAGCCAAAAACGAGCTCGAGTCGAGCTTTAGCTTGTTTTAACTTGCACCATAGATGCTTAGCTCAAACTTTCGAGCCGAGCTCGAGTTTTAAGTTTTACTAATGAGCAGAGCTTGAGCCCAAAATCCAAGGCTCGAATCGAGCCGAGCTCGGGCTAGAGCTTCAGAAACTTGGGCGCGAGAAAATCCAAGGCTCGAATCCAAGTATGTTTCAGGTAATTCTTTTATTTTTGAGTTTTGTGTTAATAAATGTGCTACAAAAGTTCAACCGTTTTTTCTCTGGTATTAAGCTTTAAGTTCGTAGTGTTTGGGACATGGGGTCAATGGATACTTTTAGTATTGTTCATTATTGTCATGATGGTATTGTCAAGGATGATGTATAATGCTATATATTCAGTCATTGTCAAAGGTTCAAGGGGCTCTAGAGACTCTTATGCGTGCTTTAATCTTGTTATACCTTAAACAATGAGTTCTCAAGTTTGTTACTCTATGGTTCTGCGATTGATTGTAAAATATCCTTACAGGCTGAGGACGACTATCATATAACACATTACAAACTACAACTCTTAACTGCCCAATAACAAATTCTCCAATTGGGTTGGTATCTTATAATATTTTTTCATAGCTACTGTTGGTTTGACATATATATTGAGGTCTTCTTCAGGTTACAATAAGCCATTGTTACCATCCCGCGTGGCATAACTAAGGCTTATGGATATGCTCATTGATGAAACAATGGTTAACCGGGCAGGGTTAACACACTGGTCTCGTCAAGAAGGGTTAATCCCTTCCTCTCGAGGATCGCTGGCTGGATCACCGGTGGTTGATCTCCTGCACAAGGAAACAAGCCGTGACTCGTAACAAGGAGGATGGGGTGGGGGGTGCTCCTTGTTACCACTCTCCGGCGTGAGAATCAGTAGTTTGCTTGGGAAGCAAAGTAAGATAGTAGTAGTAGTGAGAGAGTTGTGAGAAGATACCTCAAACCTGGTTTGGGGTTGGTATTTATAGCCGAGGAGTGAAGGAGGATGACGATGGATGGACTGACGACGTGCTGCACCTTTTCAGGTGTGTCAGGCATGTCGGTTATGGAGGTTACGCCACGCCAGTCCATTGCTTACGTAGCTCTGACAGGTAACTGCCATTGGTGCCACTTGCACTGTGGTGTCAGTACCACTTGCTTGAGTGCATAGGATGCGGTGCAAGCCGCATCGCTACGTGCGGTAACATCTGAAGTTACCGCGTCTCTTACTTGTGATCAAGGAATACGCGAGATGCGGTGCTAGCCGCATCGTCGTCTTGCCTGCATCCCTTGTCGTGACGAAAATGTCCGTATGGTGCGGTGTCCGCCGTACCGCTACGTTCATCTTCTTCTATGCCTAAGGTAAGGCTTTCCTGTATTGATAGAAGTGTTCACTGGATGCGGTGTGATGCCGCATCGCTGTGAATACTTCCGTTTTCATACACCAGATGTGATGCTATGTCGCATCACTCTACCGTTCTCATGTTCCATGTAAGTCCTTCTTTGTTACTAGATAGATTGGATCAACCCTTGTGTCGACGCGTTCTCGCATGGGCACAAGTAGGTTGTTAGTTAGTGGGGGTTTTGATAAGGGTAATGGTCACTCGCGGTCCATGCTGACGCGAGATCTGGGACCATACCCCTTCAAGTCCCCCCAGTCTAGTGTTGCTGCCACATACAAGGTGTATGTGGGAGGAGTACTGGACTATGGTGTTTGGAAGGTAGTTTGGAGTCTGGAGAAGATCCTAGACCATGTGTGGTCTTTTTTGTATGTAAATGAAGCTGGAGGTCTGGAAGGGTCATCTGACGCCTCTTCCGTATCGGTGAAGGAATCTCGTCTGATGCGAGATTCTCAGCCGATTTATGTCACCAGGTGGTCTGCCACCTGTTGTTGTGCCGAAGGTCTCTTAGAGACCTTGTTAGTAATGCTGCACAAACTTCGAACCAACCTCTGAGATGGTGGTTCGAAGGTATGTGGAGGTTTCCCATCCTTTAAAGGTGGGCTTTTCTTCATACCAATTGTTGAATTGGTGCATGAAGAAGAAAAGAAACTTTTGGACCAATCTTTGAGACTGGGATCAAAAGTTGTTGATGCTTGCAAGTGCTTTGCTCGAGCTCTATGTTCAGCATCGAGTTATGAGACGACGATCCCTTTTTTGTGGGGTTTTCGTGTTTATCGTCATAGCTCTCTTGTAACCGCACGTTCTTTGCGGTTACCTCGTTGCGCCATTGTTGGCCATGTTTGGTCGAACAATGTATACTCATACTATGGGTAAATAAACATGGTCATAGGCAAGGGTATGCCCACCATTGTTTATTCTATGCGGCCCATAGTCGGGCTAACAAAGTCATAAGCAGACTTGTTACCGCTGTTCGGACGCTTGTTGTTCGACGAGGGTTTATTTAGAGCGCTGTTCTGCGTTCGTTTTGGAGCCACTTACCTTCCCGCTCCAATACCGAGTTTGCCATGCAGTAGCATTGTTCGGTGATGTGGAGTGAGCTTGGCTCTTCCGTAGCAACCACTCTGCGGAAGCTATGGTTATGTCCGTAGCTCCTCGTGAGTGTCTGTGGTTTTGTATTACCACATTTGCTCGAAGCGGGTGTGGGTCGGATGTAGCTCTTGAAGGTTCAGGAGACAGGGTTGCTGATGTGCGTTCGTTCATACCCTTCCTTCCTTTTGTTAAAGAAGGTGCTCATGTACCCTCTGCGGTTGTGAACCGGGCAGGAGGGATTTGAAGCTTGAAGAGAATGAAGGCAATCCGGTTCTCCTGTGTCTGAGATGCGGTTCAGTCCAACGGCCAACGCTGGTTCTGAGCATCTGACACACCTGAACGGGCTCGTGTGTGTCATGTCCGCATATTCCACGTGTGCTCGTGGGTAGTGCGGATAGGTATTATACCCCTTATAGTGTAGAGATATATGTTTTTACCTATTTTTAGGGGTATGTTAAAAAACGACATGCGGTATGGGTTATGGTGCGGTATACCAGAGAAACCGCATGCCGCTTATAATTGGATAATGTAGTCGCTTTTTGTTGCATACGTGGCTGGACGCACGTGTGAGTTGGTGGAAGTTGGTGAGATCTTCCTGGCATGTGCTGAAATGAAAGGACGTTTGCACTGCCCGAGGCATTAAATGCACTGTAGCGAAGAGTGTAAACGTCTCTTGTGTCAGGCGCGTGGGCGGCCACGCGCGCGTGATAACCGTCAGCGGAAACGGCGCTCGACACGTGGTGTCCTATGATTCGCTCTTTTTGAACGTGATCATTTGCTTTCTCCCTCCGCATTAATTGCGATGGGTATATAAGGGGAAACCGTTCGTGGTTTCCCCTCACTTGTTTGAAATTTCAAAAAATTTTCCGGTGAGAGAAAACCTGTTCTTTGTCTTCTCCGACGAAATTTCTTGAAGTTCCAGTGAGGGTTTCTAGTTTTTCTGTTCATCATCTTCTGTTTCTTTGATATTCTTGATGGCTGAACCATCTAATCCACACAATGTGGAGGGTGAAAACCCTGAACAGCCGGTAGTATCGGCTGATGAAGACGAAGATGATGATGTTGACGTTCCCGGTGGTGGGTTACCGGTGTTGAAGTGGTCAAAGGGTAGTTTTAAAACCCTGATGGCCACTGTGCAGATGGCCAAAGACTGGAATGCTACTTACCCACAAGTGGGGGACACCGGTGCCGATGCTCCGGCCGGTTATATAACCTTGTGGGCGGATTTTTTCAACCACGGCAACCTTAGGTTGCCGGTGACGGTGTTTGTGGCGGAGGTATTGGAGTATTATCACCTCCATATCTCCCAACTTAGTCCTTTCGGAATGTTCCGAATTCGGAATTTTGAGTACACATTCCGTGCCCATGGCCTGCCCATTACAGTAGAGAATTTCCGGCGGTTCTACCAGTTGACGGTGAACACCGGTTTTTTCTCGTTTACTCAAAGGCATGGGAGTCTGAAGTTGATGACACCCCCTAAGGGTGTGACAGGCTGGAAGAAGAGGTTCTTCTATGTGAAAGCCTGTGCGGTCTATGCTAGCATGTCTTTCAGGAATGTCGATGTTGGAGTTTCTGATGAAGATATTCCTGTTGCTTCCGCAAAGACCGCGGACTGGTTCTCTAGGCTGCGGCCTATTGAACTCAAGAAGTTGGATAATGATCAACTGTGGATATTGCGGATGATGCTCTCCAGACCGGATAGGAAGGAAAGGCCCGTGTTGCGGGAACAGGGTGGTGGTAAGCTCGTTACCCTTTGTTATTTTCCTTATTTCCTAAGCCTTTGTAATAACCTGCATGCATGTATCAGCGGATGCGGTTGGCTTGTGGAGGATGTTTGAGCCTGATTTCAAGGGCCAGGTTGAACTGATTGCGGTTGAGCTGAAGAAAGGTTTCAACCTTGAAATTCTGAAGAACTTCCGTGTGCCATCGAAAGCGGTGCTGGATGCCCCGGTTCCGGGAGACGCAAGAGGTACGTCTTACGTGGCATTAGTTTTTTCAGTTTTATCTTTTTGACTGGTTCTGTTGATTGTGTGAATCCAGGTGTCCTTGCGGATTTGGGGAAGTTTGAGAAACGCGTCCGCAAAAAGACTATGGAGAAGAAAACGGTAAAGAAGACCGTGCGGGGTCGTGGCAAGGGGAGTGTTGAAGGCTCAGCTGCCCCTTCTTCCGTTTTTGAAGCCGCAGGTACCTATCAATCTTGTTCTCGGGGATATACCGATTACGTCGTAGTATCTGACACCCTTGAGGGTTTGGGTGTTATAGGTAGTGGTGCGGCCGCGGGTGGAACTGCTGTGGTTCCCCCCGTTGTTGGAGAGAAAAGGGGACCAGAGCAGAAAGCTGCTGGTGGTGGTGAACCGAAGAGGCGGAGACTGCAGACCAGGAGAGTTGCTCCGGTGCAGAAGAAACCTGCAGCTGCTGCTGGTAAGTATATCCCTTTTCTTTGTGTTGTATGTACAATGGGTGGGAAATACTCATTGAATACTCTTTGTATTGCAGAATCCCGAGATGCGGGGTATTCTTTTTTTGACATCCCTGCGTCTCCTCCGCACACCGCTGCCGCGGGTGCGGGTGTATCGAAGGAGACGGTCGCGCCCAAGGAGCCTGCGGCCCCTTTTGTTGGGCCAGTTCGTGATCCCCCTTTGGAGAAGACGGTGGAGACGACTGCTGACCGGATTTTTGACACTGTGGACTCCTCGGACAATCTGATCTCTCCTGATGAGGGTGATGGATTGAACTTGAGGTTTTCAGATGCCGGTAAGCAGAAGTCTGATGCTGAGGTGCGGCAGCAGGATGCTGAGCCGCAAAAGTCTCATGCTGGGGAGAAAGGTAGCGGCTCGTCTGCTGGTGGTGCGGGTTATGACGGGCCTCCAATTCAGCCTGGGGAGTCTGAATTGGAGTATTATTACCGCACATACTCCCCGGGTCGCAGTATGGTGTATCACCGACCCCCCTGGACTGTTATGCAGGGGGATGATATTTCTAACGACCCTGCGGCATGTAGGGAGATTTTGGGTGGTCTGGGCACCCCTTTTGAAGTCGAGCGTGCCCGTGCCGCGCCCCGAGAGCTGCGTATTAACCAGCTTTCATCGATGCTGGTGGGGACTTCCATTGTGGCAAATGCCATTTTGGAAGATTATAAGGTGCTGGGCCGCCGCGAGGAAGAAGCTGCTCGCATGCGGGCTGAGGCGGAGAAGTTGGTTGAGGCTGCTCGTGCGGGTGCGGAGCAGCTTGAGAAGGACAAGGCTTCTTTTGAGAAGCAGAAGCAGACTTCTGAATGGGCTGCCGCTGCCCAGCTGAAACAGGTGCGTACCCTTGCTAAACTTCTTGCTGATGAGCGCAAGAGTTGGAATGAAAAAATGTCCAATGAGCGTAAGAAGTGGAATGCATCGTGGGTTAAGCAGAATGACATTCTGTTTCATGCTCGGCAGGAGCTGACAAATGCCAAGGCAGCGAATGCTACTTTGAGCCAGGAGAAGGCTGCGGCTGAGGCCATATCTGTTAAAGCGCTGCAGGCGAAGGCCGACGCCCTGAAGGCGCTTGGAGAGGCCAAAGAAGCCGGGGCTCGTGCCTCAAAGGCCCTTGAAGAGGCCGCAGAGAAGGAGAGCCGTGCTTCTAAGGCTCTTGAAGAGGCGAATGCGGAGCGCATTCGTTTAGGCAAAGTTGTTGAAAGCCTGCAGGTACGTTTCTTTAACTTTGTTGCTTTCGTCCTTTATTGTTTTGAAAATATTTATCGAGTGAACTGTTTGCTGTTTTTGTAACAGGCTGAGGTTCAGGCCCGGGAGGTCGCGGTTACGGACCTTACTGCCCGCGTGTCTGCTGCGGAGAAGCGAGCTGACGCTGCTGCTGAGGCCAAGGATGCCTTGGTGTCCTCTTTTAACCAGCTGGAAGCTGACCGTGAGTGGTTGCAGACTCACGGCATCGCGCGTGTAAGTATCCGTTGCCTTTACAATTGCTTGGGTTAATATTCAAGACTTATGATCCTTTTATTGCAGATTGTCGAGGCTATCATGAATGCCCCTGAGACCGCATCTGGTTTGGACCTGGTTAAGGAGCGTGCGCGCGATGCTGGCTTCAAGGCTGGTTATAACCGCTGCATTGGGCATATCAATGTTTTATCCACAGGCGGTTATACCGATCAGGCATCCGGGTTCTGTGATGTGGATACCGAAGGTCGTCTGAAAGCGGCCGTAACCTCCTTTTATGATACGCCCCTTGCCTGTGTAGGGGAGTTGGACGACTGTTTGGAGGTTGCGGACTATGTTGACCGCTTGCGGATGCTTTATCCGGATGTGGAAGAGGAAGAACCCGCTGGTGGTGCCGGAGGAGATGCGGGGACCAGCGGTACAAAATAGGGTTTAGGTTGGCGAGTGTGCCTCCTTTTTGTATTCTTCTTGTATAGGATAGGAACTTTATGTAAATTCATTAAGCATCCTGTGGACACTTGAATTTTTTGAATATAAAGTTTCTTTGTTCAGTTTGTACAAGTGTTTTTATGTCTTGCATGTCTGAACGTGTGTATGCATAACTTTACCCATTTATGAACGGGGTCAAGTATACTTCATACTTTTGTTGTATGAGTATGCATCAATTCTGTTATTTACCGGGTGAGGGTTTTAGAATTGCTTAAGCTTTGTAAAAGCTTATATATCCGGAACTCTACCCATTTGTGAATGGGGTCAAGTGTACTCCATACCTTTGTCGTATGAGTCTGCGTCAATTCCATTGTTTGCCTTTTTTTGGGCTCAGGAATTGTGTTAAGTGTAACAAAAACTTGTGTATCCGGCCGGATAAAACATGCAAGTCTTTTTGCCTTTTGCTGGCCTATTACAATATTTGTGTGTGGTTACCACTTTGTATGGGTATCACGAATGAAGATTTTGCCAATCTGTTTTTGGGATACCGCAAAGTGGAACACGCATTTGTAATAGTAATAACAAACAATAATGTAGAAAATTGCTTATTTATTTATTTGCAAATGGCCTGCGGCCCAATAGGTTACATAGAGAAATGTAAGAACATGGCTTACATATAACAACGTCGAAGCTGTTGTGCATTCCATGTGCGTGCGATAGGTTCGCCTTCTAGTGTTTGCAATCTGTACGCGCCTTTCCCTAAGACCTCTTTGATGAGGTAGGGTCCTTCCCACTTGGGGGCGAGTTTGCCTGGGCGCTCGGCATTAGATGCCTCATTGTCGCGTAGGACGTAGTCTCCTGGGTTGAAAGTACAAACGCGGACGCGCGCGTTGTAGTACTTTTCGAGTTTGGATTTATATTTGGCCTCGTTGATGGCAGCGTTTTCACGCCTTTCTTCCAAGAGGTCCAAATCGATCCTGCGTTCCATGTTGTTGTCTAGTTTTTCAATAGCCAACATTCTAGGAGAGGGGAGTCCTACTTCTGCGGGGATCACCGCTTCTGAACGGTAGACTAGGCTGGAGGGTGTTTCCCCATTGCTTGTTTTTGGGCTTGTACGGTGAGCCCATAAGATACTTGGGAGTTCATCGACCCAGCCACGCCTGGCCGTTCCCAACCGTGCCTTGATCCCTTCGACTAGGCTTTTATTGATACTCTCGACTTGGCCGTTCCCTTGCGGGTGTGCGACTGATGAGAATATGTGCTCAATATGTAGTTCCTCTAGCCATTTTTGAAATTCGTCGGCAGCGAAGTTGGTGCCGTTATCGGTGACAATGCACATTGGTAATCCGAAACGGCAGATGATGTGTTCCCAAATGAACTTTCTTGTTATCATAGCAGTGGTTGAGGCGAGTGGTTTTGCTTCTACCCATTTGGTGAAGTAATCAACCGCCACCATGATAAATTTAACCGCACCTGGAGCGTCAGGGAAAGGTCCCACAACGTCAATTGCCCATTTCTGAAAGGGCCATGCGGTTGTGACGGGGACTAAGTTGTTTTTTGGCCGCAAGGTTTTTGGAGCATGACGTTGACAGTCGATGCACTTGCGCAACTCTTTGACGGCGTCCAGGTGCATGCCGGGCCAGTAATACCCGGCATTCATGATTTTGGCCACTACCATGCGTGGTCCAGCGTGTATGCCACATATGCCCTCGTGTATCTCTCGAATGAGGTATGTGGCATCCTGGGGGTTGACGCATCGTAGTAGTGGCCCAAGGTATGATTTACGGTATAAGATACCGTCTCCCATTTGATAATGGCACGCTTTGTATTGTAGTTTGCGTGCTTCTGATTTGCTTTCGGGAGTCACACCTGATTGTAGATATGCGATAATAGGTGTCATCCATGATGTTGAACCGTATTGAATGACGTTGACTTGGCGCAGGGGTACCGAAGGATTTTGTAGGATTTCGATGCGTATCTCCTTTGCCAAGTGTTGGAAGCTGGTAGATGCAAGTTTTGACAGTGCATCTGCGGACTTGTTTTCGCTTCGATTAATATGGCGAATATTGAACGAAGCGAATTTGGATTTTAGTTGCAGGACTTGCTCGAGGTAGAGGATCATGATATCCCCCTTTGCGGCATAGTCGCCGCGTACTTGGCCTGCAACTAATAAAGAGTCGACGTGGGCTTCCAGATGTTGCACGCCGATTTTTACTGCTAAACGTAGCCCCGCTAACAGAGCCTCATATTCTGCCTCGTTATTTGTGCTTTTGAATTCGAGGCGGATTGCATATGTAAGTTCTTGGCCGTCAGGGCTGACGAGTCGCAGACCAGCACCCGCCCCTTCGTCATTGGAGGCACCATCTGTGAAGAGTGCCCATGTTTCTGAGGAGGGTGGCGTTGGTGCGGGAGTTTGTGCTTCTTCGCATTCTTGGATGCGATTCACCGGTACTTCGGCGGCGAAATCAGCTAAGATTTGGCCTTTAATCGCGGGGCGCGGTTTATAATGTATCGTGTGCGCGCCCAGCTCGATGGCCCATTTCGCTAATCGCCCAGAGATGTCGGGTTTGGAGAGGATCGGGCCGATCCTGTAATTGGTTAGCACTGTGATGACGTGGTTGACGAAGTAGCGTCGCAACCGTCTTGAAGCGTGCACTAATGCTAGCACCAATTTCTCCATTATTGAGTACCTCGTCTCTGGGTCGTTGAGCATCTTGCTGATGTAGTAGATGGGTGTTTGAACCCCCTTTCGCTCCACAATTAGTACCGCACCCACCGCGTTGTCCGCGGCGGATAGGTATAGTATGAGTGGCTCATCCTTGCGTGGTGCGGTTAAAGTTGCGAGTTGTATCAAACACTCCTTCATTTCCCGGAAGGCCTGTTCAGCCTCTGCGGTCCATTGGAATTGTTCTTTCTTTGAACAGCTCCGCAGGGTCTTGATGAACGGATAAGACTTAGCTGCGTGGTTGGCTAAGAATCTGTTGAGTGCCGCTAGCCTGCCGGCTAGCCGTTGCATATCCTTCATCGATGAAGGCGATGGCATGCGCTCGATCGCCTGGACCTTCTCCGGGTTTACCTTGAATCCATCTTTAGTCACGATGAACCCAAGGAACTTGCCTTCTTCCATTCCAAACGAGCATTTCCCTGGATTGAGCTTTATGTTAACGCTTCGCAGAGTTTGGAATGTTCTTTCAATATCTGTGAGCATGGTATCTTCTTCCATGCTCATGACGACCAGGTCGTCCATGTAGATTTCGACACTTTTGCTTATTTGGCCGCGAAAAGTGTCGTTCATCAACTTTTGGTAGGTTGAGCCCGCGTTGCGCAACCCAAACGGCATTTTTGTATAGCAGTAATTTCCGGTGGGAGTCCGGAATGCCGTTTTGTCTTCATCCTCGATTGCCATTTGTACTTGATGGTATCCCTTGTAGCAATCGAGGAAACACTTCCACCTGAATGGTGCGAGATTATCGACCTTTTCGTCGATTTCTGGAAGCGCGTAACAATCCTTGGGGCAGGCTTTGTTAAGGTCTTTGTAATCGACGCACATGCGCCAGCCCCCGGACGGTTTTTCTACCATGACTGGGTTGGACAACCAAGTCTGGTATTTAACTTCCCGCAGGATGCCTGCGGAGAGCAGTTCTTCGATCTGCTCTTGCATCGCCTGATTTTTAGCTGACCCAAGGTGGCGTTGGCCTTGGATCACTGGCTTGATACCTGGCATGGTATTCAAATGATGTTGCGCAATATCACGTGGGACCCCGGTCATGTCTGCGGGTGTCCACGCGAAGATGTCTTGGTTCCTGAAGAGGAGCTGCTTCAGTTGCGCTTTGGTGGTCGGGGATAAGGCGTGACCCAATGTGACCTTTTGTTCTGGGTATCTCGCGTTGAGAACCCATTTTTCTGGCTGGTCGTTGGGGGTGGGCCTTGCGACATTGGTCGGACGTACTTCGTCCGACATCATGACGTCCCTGCGGGCATAGATTATCGCGACCCCCGATTCGGTTGGGAAACCAACCGCAGAGTGGGGGACCGACGTAATCATATTGAAATCTCCTTGGGATTCTCTCCCGAGGAGTACGTCATATCTGGAGGTGCGAGGTAAAACCATGAAGTTTACCTCTTCTGTCCTTGTGCGGTTTCCGCTGGAAAGACGCACAGGGAAAGTAATCTGGCCTAGGGGAAAGACAGTTTCCCCTGCGAACCCGGTTAACGGGTAATCTACTGCTTGCAACCGATCTTTGTCCTCCTGGTCGAACTGGTTGAAGCATTGTTCGTAGATTATATCAGATGTACTGCCCGGGTCGATGAATAGACGCTCGGTGCAGTAGTGTGCCAGTTGGCCTGAAATGACGACGGCGCGCCTATCGCGCGGTCCGCCTCAGACTTTTGGAAAGACGACTTGCTCGTCCTTCCAGTCACATTCCGGCCTTCTTGCCGCTTTTCGCGGCCTGCCCTTGCCTCCGTGGATCATGTGGGTGGAAGCCACGTGCATGGTTCGCTTCCCGGAGGAGGTACCTTCGCCATGAGGGGTAATGCGCTTGGTGGGTTTTTGCCCACCTGGCAAAAGATGTTGCAGTTTCCCCTCCTTTAAGGCGCGCTCAATCTCCAGTCGGAGACTGATGCAGCTGTTGGTGGTGTGGCCCGAGTCCTTGTGGTACTCACAGTAGAGTGTGAGGTCCTGATTTTTCTTGGACTTCATTGGTTGGGCCGGTCGCAAGAACTGTGGGTCCGCAAGGAGGACCTCACTTGGCGACATGGTGATCTCGGTCCAGTTGCGGTCCCGAGATTCTTTCTTGGACGCCCGACTGTCTCGGGCGGGGTTGTAGTTCTTTGGGTCAAACGTGTTGGTTTGCGGGAAGTATGGTTTGGAAATATCGCGATTTCCAACGTCCCGGTTGCGTTTATTGTTACGCTTGGACCCTTGTTGGGATGTTTCGGCTTGGGGTTTTGCCTTTGCCACATGCGGTTCGAGTGACCGCTGTGTCTGGTCGTATTTCTTGACCGCGGTCATGACATCTTCCCATTTTTTGGGCAAGCCCTCCTTGCCAGAGATGGTCATGATCATCTCTCTGTCTTTGACGGCCCGGATGAAGTGGTTTCGTGCCATCTGGTCTGCCACGTCACCTATCTCCAGGCACTCTTTATTATAACGGACGACGAATGCTTCGAGCGATTCGTCGTTCCTTCGCCAGATGTTCATGACGTCACACGAATCTCGTTCGTGGCGTCGCTGCTGGCAAAAATGTGCGAGGAACTTGGTACGCAAGTCCTCGAATGAATCCAGTGATCCCACTGGCAAAGAATCGAACCATGCCCTGGCCAGGCCCGTAAGGGTCTGGGGGAAAAAATTGCACCAAGTGGGTTCGTCCCACTGGCCGTTGATGCCCGCGCCCATGAAGACGTTCATGTGGTCGTCCGGGTCGGTCGAACCATTGTATTTCCCAACGTTGAATGGGAACTTTGTCGTGGTGACATGGGCGTTGGCAATCCGCGTGCCGAACTTGGAATTTTCGGCCGCTGCCTTTGGCCTGTATGGTTCGTTCGCAGGGCGCTTTGCCGCCCTAAGGTATGTGTTGCGGGGATGACTGGGAGGAACATAGTTGCGTCCTCCCGGTCTGCTACTGGTGTCATGCGAATCACCGCGGTAGCTATGGTCGTCAGGGTCGGTATGACCGTACCCTTCGGTGTATGGTTGTGGGCCCAATCGGCTCTGAATGCCTGGGCCGCGTCTGGAGGTTGATCGCCTCCTGTCCTCGCCATGGGGGCCAAGGCGGGTATGTACCGGTCCTCTGGTGTGGGACCCGTATGAGGAATCATCCTCGTTGAGGGTGTGGACCGAACAGTAAGACGATCCCCGTTCTTCACGCCGGCTTCTTGAAGCCGGGCGTGAATGTATCCTGCCGTCGTATTGTAAAATACGCTCAACAGGGGTGTGCGGTGCTGGGGGAAGCCCAGCTCGTATATTCGCTTCAGTACAAGCGCGGTTGTATGCTGCAGTCAGCGTAGCTGCCTGCTGCTCGTACCAGGCATGAATGGTCGTGCCTGGTGGGATCACAGATGGGAACTGTGATAAGTCATGTCCGAACATAAAGGAGGGGCTCCTTTGTGTGGACGTGCCAATGTGTCCGGGTTGGGAGGTCGAGGCATTGACCCCTACCGGGTTTGGGATTGGAGGATTTTGGTTATCCGCAGTGTTGCTTTGGTGATTAGTCATGATCGTGAGAGAGGAAAAAGGGATGGATTAGAAAATGCTAAGAGTAGCGGTGGGCGCCAATGATGAAACAATGGTTAACCGGGCAGGGTTAACACACTGGTCTCGTCAAGAAGGGTTAATCCCTTCCTCTCGAGGATCGCTGGCTGGATCACCGGTGGTTGATCTCCTGCACAAGGAAACAAGCCGTGACTCGTAACAAGGAGGATGGGGTGGGGGGTGCTCCTTGTTACCACTCTCCGGCGTGAGAATCAGTAGTTTGCTTGGGAAGCAAAGTAAGATAGTAGTAGTAGTGAGAGAGTTGTGAGAAGATACCTCAAACCTGGTTTGGGGTTGGTATTTATAGCCGAGGAGTGAAGGAGGATGACGATGGATGGACTGACGACGTGCTGTACCTTTTCAGGTGTGTCAGGCATGTCGGTTATGGAGGTTACGCCACGCCAGTCCATTGCTTACGTAGCTCTGACAGGTAACTGCCATTGGTGCCACTTGCACTGTGGTGTCAGTACCACTTGCTTGAGTGCATAGGATGCGGTGCAAGCCGCATCGCTACGTGCGGTAACATCTGAAGTTACCGCGTCTCTTACTTGTGATCAAGGAATACGCGAGATGCGGTGCTAGCCGCATCGTCGTCTTGCCTGCATCCCTTGTCGTGACGAAAATGTCCGTATGGTGCGGTGTCCGCCGTACCGCTACGTTCATCTTCTTCTATGCCTAAGGTAAGGCTTTCCTGTATTGATAGAAGTGTTCACTGGATGCGGTGTGATGCCGCATCGCTGTGAATACTTCCGTTTTCATACACCAGATGTGATGCTATGTCGCATCACTCTACCGTTCTCATGTTCCATGTAAGTCCTTCTTTGTTACTAGATAGATTGGATCAACCCTTGTGTCGACGCGTTCTCGCATGGGCACAAGTAGGTTGTTAGTTAGTGGGGGTTTTGATAAGGGTAATGGTCACTCGCGGTCCATGCTGACGTGAGATCTGGGACCATACCCCTTCACTCATGGATTGGGAGGTATTAAACAACCCATCTCCTGTAAAATTTGCTAACAAAAATAGTCTAATATTAATTCTTAAGCATACATTATTTGTTTTTTAGTTTTAAAATGAAAATTTATATTTGTTAAAATAAAAAAAGTAGAGGCGAATTTACTCACTTATTATCAATAACACACTTTCATGTTTTATTTTTATTCATACTATATATATATAACCTATTTTATTAAACTAGATTATTAAATAAGAATTGATGTTTAAAACATATTTAGAACATAAATTTGGATTGCAAATCATATAAATGGTTCTAATGATCAAATTCTTATTTAAGCCAACTTATTTTTATTTAGTTTGTGTAAAATAGGTACAGATCTAACACAATCTCAACAGGAATATACAAACAACACCAGAAATAGTGACAAATTAGTGACAAAACTTTATTGATTATCCAACCCAAAATATCCCAACCAAACCGTAGATCTCAAAAGTATGAGATCTTAACAATACAAGATACAGGTTCAACAAATTGAAGAAATCTGTTGAACATAAACTTGAACAATACAAAATACAAGAAATATGAAAGGATATAAACGAAGAGATTGACACAATCTCTTATACAACAAAGATCTCAACACAGAGATCTAAACAACACGACGATCAACTCCAGATGATGATCTTCAACACCAGATCCGTGTACGGATCAGAGAGAGCATAAGCGAACAAGAGAAACCCTAGAAAATATCACAACTGATCACAACTGAACTGAGCCTTCTCTCTCTTCTCTTATATATTGAGATCCAAAACAAGATACACTTTCAACCCTCGAACTTCCAAAGATGACATACAAGACCTTGAGCCCATAACCAAGTCTGCTAACAAATTAACAGATTAATAACAACCATAAGCCCAAAACATGATACAGCCCAATAAGTGAAACAAGATATAAGCCCAATATGAATAATATGTTAATAACATGAATTAGAGAAATAGTAACACTACTTTTAACACCCCCCCATAATTCATGCACTAAACATATTGTACATACCCAATTTTTCACATAAACTCTCATGTTGGGCAACACTCAAACCTTTAGTGAAAATGTCTGCAATCTGGTTTTCAGATGCAATTTTTTGTGGGTCAATAATGCCACTTGCAATTTTTTCTCTTAAAAAATGCAAGTCCAACTCAAAATGTTTTGTTCTTTCATGGAACACAGGATTTTGTGAAATTGAGATAGCAGATTTGCTATCACAAAACAGTGAAACAGGTAATGTACAACTTATTCCTAATTCAGATAAAACATTTTTAATCCACATTACTTCACAAGTAGCAGAACACATTGCCTTGTACTCAGCCTCAGCAGTAGACCTTGAAACAAACCCTTGTTTCTTGCTTTTCCAAGACACAAGAGTATTTCCAAGAAATATGCCAAAACCAGTGACTGATTTCCTGGTTGACAAACACTTAGCCCAATCTGAATCAACAAAACCTGATATATCAAAATTACCTGTTTTCCTGAACATAACACCTTTTCCTGGACATTGCTTTAAGTATCTTAACAATCTTAAAGCAATGTCTAAATGTGACTGAGATGGTTTGTGCATGTATTGACTCAAAAACTGCACAGCATAACTTATATCAGGACGTGTTAAAGACAAGTATATCAACTTACCTATCAATTTTTGAAAACCAGTATTATTTTCTAAATAACTTTTGTCCTTCTCAACCTTGTTAGTAATAACATGAGACAACTCAATAGGAGTCCCAACAGGTTTACACCCAAGATATCCGAACTCATTTAAAAGTTCAAGACAATATTTTCGTTGGGACAAACAAACAGATTCACCTGAGTACAAAACTTCAATACCCAGAAAAAATTTAAGCACACCCAAGTCTTTTATTAAGAAACTCTCACTTAAACACCTTTTAACCCTAGCAACTTCAGTAGAACTGTTTCCAGTAACTACTATATCATCAACATAAACTAACAGAATAACAAGAATATCACCTTTACTCAAAATGAACAAAGAGTGATCACATAGACTTTGGGTAAAACCCATATCAAGAAGCACAGAAGTCAGTTTTTCATTCCATTTCCTGGGGGCTTGTTTAAGTCCATAAAGGGACTTAACAAGCTTACACACCTTATTTTTATCTTCATTAAAATAACCTAAAGGTAATGTCATATACACATCTTCAGACAATGACCCATACAAGAAGGCATTGTTTATATCAAGCTGATACAAAGGCCATCCATTATTAACAGCTATTTTCAACACAATTCTTACAGTTACCATTTTAACAACTGGAGAGAATGTTTCTCCAAAATCAATCCCCTCCTTTTGGTTGAAACCCTTTGCAACCAGCCTAGCCTTATACCTTTCAACCTCCCCATTGGCCTTATATTTTATTTTGTATACCCATTTACAGCCTATGGGTTTTCTACCTTTAGGTAGATCAACAACAACCCATGTATTATTTCTATTAAGGGCTTCCATCTCTTTATTCATAGCTTCTATCCACCTAGGATCTCTAATAGCCTCATTATATGAGTTAGGCTCAATACTAAGCACAAATTGTCAACAGATAAACTAGCATAGTTAACAACCTTTTCAATACCATATTTTACTTTTCCTTCAACAACAAACTCATTAAATCTTTGTGGAAAAACAACTTTCCTAGAAGATTTCCTAGTAACTTGTCCCTCAGATGGGTTGGTCTCATCATGAGATCCTACAATGTTCTCTGCCCCATCAGTGTTACCTTGCAAACTACTACCTAACTGTTCATCCACATGTTGAGTACTATCAACATTAGGTACAGTGGCAGATGTAGAGGGCAACACTAGTGGCTGATCATCACTGCAGTGATCTTGAACACCAGTTGTACCCTCTTCATCATTGGGAACTACAGGAACTTCAGGTGTTATTGTTTCAGTAATATCAAAAAAATTTATCTGATTTAACTCAGTGTTAAAACTTTGACTTTTGTTCAAAACAGATTTAAAAGGATACACAGTTTCATAAAATTTCACATCTCTTGAATAAAACACCTTTTTACTATCTAAACAGAGCAACTTGTATCCCTTTTTAACATTGGAATAACCAACTAAAACACACTTATCAGCATGATAAGCAAATTTGTCAGACTCACTTAAGATAGTACTAAAACATAAACAACCAAAGTTCCTTAGATGAATAAGTGAGGGTTTAAAACCATAAACTACTTCATAAGGACTCCTACCATTTAACACAGATGATGATAACCTGTTAATTAAGTACACAGCAGTTAAAACACAATCAGACCAATACTTAAGAGGCAAATTACTCTGAAACAACAGAGCTCTAGCTGTGTTAAGAAGATGCCTATGCTTTCTTTCCACCACACCATTCTGTTGTGGTGTATAAGAGCATGATGTTTGATGCAGAATACCTTTTGTTTTACAAAATAAATTCATTTAATTATTTACAAACTCTGTTCCATTATCACTTCTTATAATTTTGACTTTTGTCTCAAACTGTGTTAACGTCAACTCATAAAAACTACACACTTTTTCAAACACTTCTGTTTTATTCATCAACATGTAACACCAAACAGTTCTAGAAAAGTCATCAACTACAGTTAAAAAATATTTAAAACCCTCATAACTTGTTACTTTATAGGGTCCCCAAACATCTAGATGAACTAACTCTCCTACAGACTTTGTTTTGTGTTCACTAAGTGGGAAAGGAACTCTTACTTGTTTTGCCCTGTGACACACATCACAAGGACCATGTTCAATGCTCTTAACATCAAACTGCTCTTTTAACACAGCTAGGACCTGATCAGAAGGGTGGCCTAACCTACTATGCCACAAACTTGCCTTAACATAACTATTAAAGCACACATTCATAGAATTACCATTTTTTCCAACAAAGTAAAGACCACTGTCCTGACTACCAGTCACCAGGATTCTCCTTGATTTGGAATCCTGTAACACACAACTATTTTCTTTAAACACAACATCTATATTATTATCTTTAGCTAGCCTATGAACAGACAACAAGTTGACATGATACCCTGGGACATAGAAAACATCTTTTAAAATAATATCATCCATTAATTTGACATTACCAATCTTTAAAACTTTAACATTTGTTCCATTAGGGTGGGCTACTTTAATGTCAAATTCAGAAACATCAACAGCATTAAACAACTCTTTATCACTATTTATCATATGTTGACTTGCCCCAGAGTCAACAATCCAACTAAAGAAATTTCCAAACAACACAGAACTTGAACAACTAACACAATTATTCATTATAACTGACTCACCTCCTACACCTGAAGACTCAGCTCCAGATTTATCACCAACTAAACTTAGCAGTTTAGCAACCTGCTCTGGTGTAAAAGGCAGACCAGAGGTTGAAACACTAACAGAAGACCCAACCACAGCATTTGACTTATTTGATCCACCAGTTTTACCAGACATGTTATTAGACCTTTTCCTAAAACCTGGTGGATAACCAATCAACTCAAAACACCTATCAATAGTATGACCAACCATGTTACAGTGTGTACACTTCAAATTTGGATTAGGTCCTCTTTGATTAGTTGTCTTTTTCTTAGACTCAAAAGACTGATTTGGTTTAGAAACAAAAGAAACATTCTGTCCTTTTGACCCATTACTAGTCAACCTATGTGATTCCTCCCTAGAAACCACAGAATAAGCAACCTTGACAGATGGAAAAGTTTCTCTGGTTAACAAATTTGTTCTTACTGGTTGATAAACATCATCAAGTCCCATAAGAAATTGCATTAGCTTGATTAACATTGTAAAATCATTATAATCTTTAGCTGCTTTACAAGAACATGTTGGCAGTTGAAGCATAGCATCAAACTGCTTCCACATTGTTGTTAATCTATTATAATAGTCAGCTACAGTTGAACCATTTTGAGAAATACTATTTATTTTCTTGAACAAATCATAAACCACAGAACCATCTATCTTGTCATAGGTCTCTTTTAAATCCTCCCAAACCTCTGAAGCTAAACTAGAAAAAACTTGACCTAGAAACAACTCTTCAGACACAGAATTCAGAAGCCAAGTTAACACCACAGAGTTACACCTATCCCACTGACTAGCAAGCAAAGAATCCTCAGTGGATTTTTCACACTTTCCATTTATAAAACCGAACTTATTTTTTGCTTCTAAAGCAAGTTTCATAGACGCAGACCACACAGCATAATTTTCAGTACCCTTCAACTTAACACTAACAATAGTAAGAGCACTAGAGTCACTAGGATGTAGATAAAGAGGATCTCCAATATCCAGTTTACCTATTAAGGTCTGAGATGTGCTAGTGCTAGCATTTGGATCTGGCTGAACCATGATAACACACACAATCAAGAAGACAGATAATACACACAAACAAAGCAACAGATAAAACAGAAATACAACACACTATGGCGAAGCTGTATCAGTGTCCAGATTTCAGGTTCATCACTTATAGTGCCTGAAGAAGTCTTAATACAGGAGCCAAACCCTAAAAGAGAAAACCACAGAGACAGACAAACAAAGAACAAACAATAACAAGCAACAATGGTGCCGGTCCTCACTACCCCGACTTCAACTAATCAACCATAAAAAACAGTAAACTAACTACAGAGAAAAAGAAAGATCTCACAGAGGGTGCAAAATCTTCACACAGATGAAGACTGTAACCTTCTAGGGTTACAAGTCGAACACCAACAACAATGAATAAAACACTGGTTGGTTTGCCCTGAATCCTTCTAGGGTTTCAGAGACCAACTCAGTCTTCACTCGAATCCCAAGAACAGTGTCAAGATCCACACCGATTCACTCCCAAGACCAGATGGAAGAAACACCACAGATCTACAAGAAACAAACAAGATCAGAACAGATCAAACCAAGATCTAACAGCGGAAGACTTAGATCTGTGTAAAAGATCTTTCAAGCTTTGATACCATGTAAAATAGGTACAGATCTAACACAATCTCAACAGGAATATACAAACAACACCAGAAATAGTGACAAATTAGTGACAAAACTTTATTGATTATCCAACCCAAAAAATATCCCAACCAAACCCTAGATCTCAAAAGTATGAGATCTTAACAATACAAGATACAGGTTCAACAGATTGAAGAAATCTGTTGAACATAAACTTGAACAATACAAAATACAAGAAATATGAAAGGATATAAACGAAGAGATTGACACAATCTCTTATACAACAACGATCTCAACACAGAGATCTAAACAACACGACGATCAACTCCAGATGATGATCTTCAACACCAGATCCGTGTACGGATCAGAGAGAGCATAAGCGAACAAGAGAAACCCTAGAAAATATCACAACTGATCACAACTGAACTGAGCCTTCTCTCTCTTCTCTTATATATTGAGATCCAAAACAAGATACACTTTCAACCCTCGAACTTCCAAAGATGACATACAAGACCTTGAGCCCATAACCAAGTCTGCTAACAAACTAACAGATTAATAACAACCATAAGCCCAAAACATGATACAGCCCAATAAGTGAAACAAGATATAAGCCCAATATGAATAATATGTTAATAACATGAATTAGAGAAATAGTAACACTACTTTTAACAGTTTGTTATGATAAAAAAAAGGTTCACACGCCTATTTAAGTTATACACAGGAGATGAACACACAGACTCCCTGCATACAACTAGAGATTTTGTTTTGATTTGATTTAATATTTGTATGATGTATATTTACTTTGTCTTTTTCTTAAGCATAAATTCTTCTCTTACTCGCTTGAAGTTACCAATTATAGTGTTGATTTTGTAATTTTAGGTGGCCAATATGTGATTGTTTGATTGCTTTTCATTCCTTTGTAATAAACATTGGATCCCTGCTTAAAAAGGCTGAAGCATATGTAACAATGCAACACCAATAAATTATGTCTTTTTTTTTTTTTTGAATTCCGTCTTTTCTTGTCAGCAAGTATGAATGAATTGTTTTGAAAGGTTAGCTATCTTACTTGATATTTTTCTTCTGAAAGAATTTACTTATTGGGGCCAACATGCATGGGGCTATCCAAACATGAGAATCAAAGTTGGGGCCAACATATGCATGGGGCTATCCAAACACTGGAATCCACTGATCCAAACTAAACCGATCAACCATCACTGGTGCTTTAGTGGTGGCCACGGGTATTTAAGTTCCACCTATGATGGGCCCGGGTGAGCTTTCCCCTTCAGGTCTCAAGTTCGAGTCTGGGTGATAGGGGTTTCTCATTAACCAAGTTCAAATCTCTCAGGTATGGGTTTGGTGCAGGGATGATAGTGGTTGCTTCCAAGTTACAAACTTCCGGAAGTTGCTGATCGGATCGCATTCAACGGTCAATGATTTCTATTTCTCTTGGAACTCATGGAGGAATGATCAGTGGACTACGTATTCAGCGGCGGATCTAGAAAATCCGCCAAACCGTAACGTTTTATAAATAAGCTGTAACGAAATCGAAAAAACCTCAATTTTTTTCAAAATTTACACCAATTTTTTCCAAATTTTTCCGCGCCAAGCCGTAGCGGGCGTTGCCCCCCGGCATAAGGTAGCTCCGCCACTGTACGTATTCACATCATGCTTCATTGCTACCGTCATCTGGCAGAAGATATCCTCTTGGTGTAGCTTACATTCGGTTTATGTGTTTTCAACCCGCAATCTTCTAGAGTTGCACAAACAAATGTTATTCACAAGAGAATGGTGTAATCGGTTATCTTAATTAATTGGTGCAATTATATATTTCTTTGTCGTGCAAAAAAATATATATAAAAGGGCATAATATCATAAATTACATGACATCATCATCATCATACTTGGTATATGCCACCAATAAGGTAGGATCCAAGGAGGGTGAGATGTAAACATGGCTCATGTAAATTACAAGTCGACTTCAATGAAGATTTTGATTCGTGGCTTTCGAAATTCACCCCTAAAATGATCCCAACTCCATTCGCTCATCATGAGAAATTGTTTATCATTGTCAGATTGTGAACTTCACATGCATATGACGACTTTTGTTTTATGTTTTCTTGCAAGTTTCAACCTTTAATGCAAACCTAGTTATTTTTTCTTGTGAAGTCCACTGGCATGTTTTCATATGCAAAACATGTGAGGGTATTTAGGTCAATTTCACTCCCCTGTTGGTTCAGTTCTGTTTGTTCATGAAGGAAAACAATATAAATCATACCTGTCACAGCAGATAGTGCAGAAGAGAATACAGTGAGGAAGTTCGACATGCCTGTCATCTTGATCTGGTTCCTCCTTAGGGTGCTGACTGATGATGGGGACTAAGAAACCGAAAAGGGTATCGGTTAGGAGAGGAGGTTTCGTGATGATGTTATGGCTAATGGGGTGTGTGAATTGTGTAACTGAGTAACCCGTAAACCTCCACATAACTCTCCTTATATAAGCACCCAGGAGGAAACCTAATTAGTTACTAAGGGTAATATGGTCCATCAACAATTACCAACTAATTAAATAATAGGTTCTAATATATTTTGATCTCTATAATGTAAATGATTAAGATGGCTATAGATTAAATATTAAACATAATATATTTAATCTTACATTCTCCCACTTAGCCGAGTAATCATTTACTATGAGTATTAGATAAGCCTGATCAGGAGTTAACACTCATTTTAGCCTTAAACAAGTACTATAGCAGAAAAATACAGCCGTTGAATCATTATGCGACTCAGGACCCCCATTAATCATACTATAGCCTTAATTTAAAACCTAATCATCATGATCAAAATACGCGTAAGCCCTTTGTTTGATTTGTAACTTTTATTTGTCTATATGCCATTATACCGGTTGAACATATTCTAACAGACATACAAAATCAAACTTGAGGAAAATTAACTAATACTTAGTCATTCATAGTACGATATGCAATTGCGCACGACTATTAATTAATACCCGTCTATGAGCTCTCTTAATAAGACTTATGGGTAATAGCCCTTCAGTTATAGGATCCTTAAGCATATCATGAATGTATTCGATACAAAACTTAGTTTCCTCAATTCGTTCATAAACGAATAATTAATTGCGTATCGAAACTTAACGCAGTACCTCTTGAACTGTTACTGTTCAAGGAGTTATGGTAGCTGACTTTATCACACTAATTCTTCAAAACATTATATGGAGTTAATAAACTTATGAGTCCACTGATTAAATTTCCAACAACATTTAGTGACCATGTTATGTCGTTATAACTTAGGTTGTTAATATCAGTGCATTATGACTCCTCCATGAAATAGGTTTTGTCTGCTGACATAAAGATATACCCGAAACTGCATTTTATAATCTTTGAATATCTCAAAGTTAGAGTAATAAACCGGTTTTAATTCTCACTTCTTCTTTAAATTGCAGTCTCTCGTTTCTTTTAAAGATATTGTAATACTCCATTAGATGCTACACATTAATCTAGACATATCTAGTGTGTTGCAATATGAGTAATATCTAAACGAGTATAGACTTAAACTTACATAAGGCTTCTAATTAATGAAGCGTAAATAAATAATCTCATTTATCCTATTATCCTCTAAAAGAGAGCAATATTGATTGTTACATATGTAAGGACCCATTTAATGTTAAACTTATGGAACGAAACTAATATCCCATTGGGTCTATCTCAGTATGTTATGATATCAATCACGTAAGAGATATCTCTGAGTTTTATTATATCAAAGTTTGTGTTAACAATGCTTTGACTTATGTAACATATGCTTGTCAAAGAATGTCATCTATATAGACAAGTTTATTTTAGTTGCTCCCACTCATCTTGAGGTGGGTACATTAATCCACTTGATTCTTGATGAAAATAATTACGTTAGCTTTTCATCACATTATGATGTTTGCATTAACCCATACATGGATATTATTGGCTTACAAATAAAGTGTTCTTTAACCTTCAGTTTGAAACTTTAGGTTGTTATCTAATGAACATGTAAATGTGTCAGCCATTTATTAGGGAAAATCGTTTTAATGTTCATCTAATGTAGCTTAAAACTATTATAATCTACTAGAACAGTGATGATCCTCAAAGAAAACTTTGATAATTTATCTCTTCCTAAGTATGACCTTTGACAATCAATCATGCTTCTTAGTGTCTTAACGCTTATATCAGGATTTGATTTATTTATGAACACTCTTAGGTAATTCAATCAAAACCCAAACGTTACATGAACACATAAAATCAGTTTTACTAGAAAAACTGTTTTATTTCATTTAGAAGATTGACTGACACTGATGGCTTAATTAGAAGAGATAGGATCAGTAAACATTTCCAAAATCCATTTCAACTTCAGTTAGGGAGGTTACGTAATCATCAAAGTTAGTAGGCTTTTAAACCTAGATGACCTCCTGAGTTGATTATTGGGTTCATTAGAAGTTTCAGTTTTATGGATTAGCTCTTGGTTAGGTTGCTATCATTTTCATTCTAAGTTTGTAAGAGTTGGTGCAGTATAGTGTACAAGAGGTGTAATCGGAGTTAAATTCGGAGTGAAATTTAATGACACTCTTCCCCCCGCCTCTTGTATTCCTTGCAAATCATGATAAGGACTTTGACTGCTCCCACCGAACTTAGAAATCTTTAGGAACTCAGCATGCGTAGGGTCAATGTGAAACGACCAACAAATTCTAATAGAGAAACAAGTTAATGACGTTAGTTGTTGTAGTTTCTCTTGTTGAGGATTATGTTAGTTTAGGTAAGAAATCTAAGTGTGCCCACAATTAAGAAACAATGAAACTTTTGTAAGAGTAGCATTAGATTTGAGGAGACAAGTATTGATGATAGAACAGTGTCATGATGGAGCGGTGTCTTGTACAAGAGGTGCAAACTTATAAGGTAATGTAAAATTTTCACTCCCCACCTCTTGCAACTATTGCAAGTTATTATTAAGACACTTAATGCTCCCACTGATCTTTAATATCTCTAAAATGCTACAAGAAAAGTTTCAATGAGCTACGTGACGCGGGAACCTATCACATATACGTTAGACTTTATTTGATTTCTTTAATGTCCAGATATCATAAGAAACTTTAGGAACATATTTAATAGAAATCTTATAAAGTATATGTATGAATAAATTTCTTCTAAGACCGTGGGCCATATGTGACAAAATTTAGATACAAGTTGATAGTCTGTTAAATGATAAATGAATTATGTCTGAATATTCCATTTGGAATAAGTTCCACAAATGTCAATGAATGACTTATGATGGACCCATGCTTATTCCCTAAGCCAAGTCATATTTTAGGGCTTTAACGTCATGATTTAAAATCACTTAAAATGAGATTAGATGAATAATCATCTTAACCATGTCATGATTTCTCATGAATTTTGGTTCTAATGGATGAAATTTATAAGTCTAATTTTCCTTTTGTCAAATTCTCATTTGCATAATGACAAAAGTTGTGAAAAAAAAATAAGGAATCATCTAGTTTCATCTTAGTAATGTTTCTATCCAGATATTTAGAACAAATAAGAGGAGAGTTTAAGATAAGTGTGACTTTATGATGACCATGCAAACCTCATAACCTTCATAACATTGCTTAATCATGATACTATATTCTGATTAATCAGAATATATAAGGTATCGAAAAGCGTTGTTGGAAGACTGTTCATTATGGTTCTTATAGTCTTAACATTTAATTTTGTCACTAACTCTCATGTTAGTTATTTGTCGAGTTCTGGTAAGGAAACGTATGGAACTAGAGTCAACTAATCATGTGTTAATTGGAATATTAAAATTATCAGACTTAAATATCATTAGTAAGTTTCTATCTAATTAATTTATCCAACTGTTCTTTAGAATAATGGATAGTCTCGTTGCTTATGCCTAGTCTAATGACATAATTATGCAGTGAGATTTTCCCTTGAAGAACCTTAACGTTGGGATTAGCACTTGTAATTTGTCTATGGACTTTAGAACAATCCTCTCTTAAGGTTTTAGTGGTTGTAAGGTGAATAACATCTTATTTTCCAGTTTCAAACATTTATTTCTATGTACATATGTTGCTTATCAACACACTCGTTATACTTTGGTACTTTTGAGTGTTATAGCTGATTTATAATGCATCAAATTGTACAAATGAAAAAAAAACTTAGTATGTAATGTACTGGAAAATGTACTTATTTCCATGCGTAAGCCCTTAACTTTATGGGTCATGGTATTGTACATTATAATATATTCACATATACCACTTAACCTTATAATTTATAATTTTAAATGAAGACATGCGCCTTAGGAGTTCTTGTGATTATTCCACAATTATAGATTAGTCTTAGGAAAAACTGAATCTGGAATAACTTTAGTGATAGCAATTATGTTAGAGAGTTCTTGATTATCATAAGAGACATCATGTTCGATTTATCCTAATCATCATGCTCTACTTTTCTTCCGTAGTGCCTTATCAGAAGAGAGCAATAAGGTTATCGTGTCTTAAGAGATAATCAAGGATTTAATTTAAGAGCTAATTCTTATAGAAACTTTAAATAAAGCAAAACATTTTAGGCTTAGGAATTAGAGTGGATGAGATATAGATTTATAGAAGAAAATTATAGTGAGTAAAAATATGGGTACTAAGAATAAGGCAGACAAAATGATCACAAAAATTAATTGAGGATCATTAATATAAGGATCATTATGTGAAGAGGTTGTGATATGTCTATTACTAACATCAAAATAATAGACTACTTAAAGTTCTACTTAAACGAAGACAAAACAGCTTTGGCCAGAAGTGTAATCATTTAAGCATATGTGCAAAGTGGTTGTAACAAATCAGCTTTGGCCAGAAATTGAGACAAACACTTTAGTTATGCACTTGTTGAGTATACCATCTATGAATGAATTAGATCAGCTTTGGCCAGAAATTAAGACATTCATGCTTATGATGCACACACAACATAGCTTTCGTAATACTTGGATGATAAGTAGATGCATCAAGTCAGCTTTGGCCAGAAATGATGCATCAGAAGCTCATTCAAGTAAAGCCATTTTGGTTTTGTAAAACATTATTTGATCCTCATTAATTAACTAAATAATTACAAAAACCAATCATTTAATAGCAAACCACCCGTTAGCGCGGATCGAACTCCGCGGTGAGTTCGCTGGGGGGTGCGGGGGACAGCGTGCCCCCGCCCGGGGTTCGGGGCGGAGGTATGGTTGCGAGATTGCGAGTCGCAACTACGGTCTCGACTAATGACGTTATGGTTGCGAGTCGCAACTACGGTCTCGACTAATCACGTTATGGTTGCGAGTCGCAACTACGGTCTCGACTAATGACGTTATGGTTGCGAGTAGCAACCTCATGGTTGCGAGTCGCAACCTGATGATCTCGAAACTTCCTGTTACAGCTGTTAATTGTGATGACATAACTGAAAATTCGAAAAATTGAGAATTGTGATATAGTTTCCAATTATAACATTGATCTATTTTATCATAAAATTTCGAAAACATAATCTGTTTATCCTTTTAACAGATTTCGAAAAAACTTAATAGACAAAATTAGATCAAAATTAGGGAAACATTTAACAATTCAAATCACATTCCAAATCATAAAGGAAAATTCGAATTTTGACTAAGAACATTATGAACCCTAAATAAAAAATACTCAAACATTCATCCGAAATCTCTGAAATATTATTACACATTTAAACATATTGATTTCGGACCAGTAAAACTTCCTGAACATATTCATCCGAGATCCATGATTCATGATTCAGATCCGAGATGATGTAATTCAGATCCGAGATGATGATGACGAAAAAAATATTATGGTTTTATAATTCTGTTTTCCAGATTTATTCCATATTTCGGATACAAAAACAGAACCGACTAATCAACATATGCTCTGATACCACATGTTGGTTCAGTTCTGTTTGTTCATGAAGGAAAACAATATAAATCATACCTGTCACAGCAGATAGTGCAGAAGAGAATACAGTGAGGAAGTTCGACATGCCTGTCATCTTGATCTGGTTCCTCCTTAGGGTGCTGACTGATGATTGGGACTAAGAAACCGAAAAGGGTATCGGTTAGGAGAGGAGGTTTCGTGATGATGTTATGGCTAATGGGGTGTGTGAATTGTGTAACTGAGTAACCCGTAAACCTCCACATAACTCTCCTTATATAAGCACCCAGGAGGAAACCTAATTAGTTACTAAGGGTAATATGGTCCATCAACAATTACCAACTAATTAAATAATATGTTCTAATATATTTTGATCTCTATAATGTAAATGATTAAGATGGCTATAGATTAAATATTAAACATAATATATTTAATCTCACATCCCCCTCTAGATTTGTAAAAAACTAATAAAAGAAAAACATAATTCTAAAAGATAAAGTTATTAATAATGCATTTGTAGTTTACGAAATAAGAACATATAAAAAAGACAAAAAAAAAACATAATTCTAAAAAATAAAATTATTAATAACGCATTTGTTAATTTTTTTTTCGTGTTTATTATTTTCCTGAACTATATTTTATGCAAATCGATACATCGTAAGCGAGTTCTTCGTTGGATAGGGGATCACGTTGTCCCTCTTACAACTGTTCATCGTGTATACGTTCTTCAACTTTTGTTTCTATAAGGCTCACCACGATTGGCTCGTATGAGGAACCAACACCAACGAAACGGATGCTAGTGAGTGAGCACTTTATGTACGAGAACGGCGTTCCGAGAGAGGTCTTTGTTGTTGCATGTTGGGTCTTTTTGGTTCTTCTATTGGGCCATAAACAACTAATGGACCTCCACATAGTTTGGGCCCCTTAGGACTTGAACAAAAATGTGTCCTTAACCTGTATCCTTTGTATCAGTTTGTTACAAATGTCTTATAGGCCTTAGTCTACCTGAAAATCTTATGTCCAATAATTCAATTCGTTCGAGATAATATTGTGCTATTGATTTTTCATTCATTGTTAGTGTGACAATTTTGCATCATCTTCCACCTAGGGTATGTTTGGCAAAAGTAGCTGGTGGCTGGAAGCTGGTGGCTAGAGGCTGGAAGCTGATGGGTGTTGCTGTAGCTTTTTAGATATATCTGGGTGTTTGACAAAGTAGCTGGAACTTTTAATAAAATGTGTAAAATGACCAAAATGGACATAACTAAAAACTTCATTATCTTTAGAGGTTAAAATAGTTATTTTTTCCTTAAAAGCTTGTAGCTCCTTCTAAACGCTACTAGTAGAAGCGTTCAACCAAAAGTTTCAAGCTCATTCAACCAAAAAAGATTTTTTTATTGAGTAGGAGCTTGTTCTTAAAAGATTAAAGCTAGAAGTTCCTAAAAGATTCATGCCAAACATACCCCTAGTCTGAGCAATATCCATACGCTTTATACTATTGATTACGATTCTTTAATTGTTCTTGTCGCATCATTTTGGCATACACGACTTGATCATACAGGAACTTGTGTCCTCACTAGGTCGTCGAATGTAAGAATCAACATCTTTGTGATGTTTTACAATCTTAAACCAATCTTTTTGAATATTTTTTTGACGCGTTACAACCTTTTGCCTCATCATCCGTGATCATAAGTCTAAAGTTCTTTTTAATATCTCCCCTAGTTATTTCACGAATTTTTTAGTTGCTTACGTTATTCTTTATTTTGATCATTAAATTTTCATCACGTTAACTGTGTACGCGCATACATTTATATATTAACTATGTCCTGAAAAAGAATATATTAATATTATTTGTCATTAGTCAACTTCGATTTCTTTATTCGACTAAAGTTTAGCTACGAAAGTTCCTTTGGTGCTGCTGACCATTCCCTCATGATCCATGTTTCAAGGACCATACATTTGGTCGGTATAAATCGCACGAGGTTTGCATTAATTTCCCGCATTTTAACCTGTCGCTGCCTCACTTATTCTAATATATATTTTGCGAATATAATTTATTCTAATATCAAAATTTGAGTATTACGTGGTGTAGGTCTCAACTGAAGTAGTAGATTATTTAATAGTATTAATTAGTTCAAGGTCTCGATTGAAGTAAGCAAGCCAAATTTATATTAACATTTTTATTTATTTATTTACTTAATAATATACATCGAATTTATAAACATTTTTATTTATTTATTTATTTTAAAATACTCTAAACAAATACCAAGCCTTGTCTAAGCATGAGGTTTGGTCTCGTATAGAAAGTTGGTGCAAGATAAGTCATGATCTCTTGTTCGACATCCCGGATATGTTTCAAATGGCAGAGTCTCAAGCCTTGTCTAAGGAGTCGAAGTACATCCTCAGAGGTATCACTTACACGACCATTTGGATGATATGGAATGAAAGAAACGAACGCGTTTTCAATGATAAGAAGAGGCAACCGATTCAGCTCGTGGAGAACATCAAAGCGACGGCTTACTTCTGGCTCCGTAATAGGTCTCGTTGGAAATCTATTGATTGGAAAACTTGGTGTAATTCCCCTTTGGATTGATGTATTTTGTTTTCGCTCGCTAAGTCCTTGTTTTGAGGACTTGCGAGTCTTGTGTTAATGAAGTTTTCCTTTAAAAAAAAAAAAACAAATACCAAACTCTCTTTTTTTTCCTCTTAGAATTTTCAAAAAAAAAAATTCATAAATGAAAAACTCTAGGCAAAAACTCCATTAGTAGTAACTCTTACTCCATTAGTAACTCTGTTACTCCTACTCAAAGTCACCATTGCTAGGTCAACTTGCCATTGATCCTAGTTTTGCAATTGATATGTTGTAACTTATCAATGGCCATCAAATTGTCATTGATTAGTATTAACTTACGATTGATCACACTTACCATTGGTAGACCATGTTCCAGCTTGTCTCAATCAGTACGGACGGTGATCTTTTTCATGTAATTTTTCACCAGCCATGCAAATTTGAAACAATTTCAGCACAACCCCCGTCAAGGGAGTTGTTCCTTGGACCAACCTGAGTTGATGCATAATCGGCTAGGGTGGTGCCCCCTTGGAACCCATCATGATCTTAGGGGGCTTTGCTCTCTATAACCTTAGAGGTTTTTAAGTGTCCGGGATCAAAATAATCTAGAACGTGTTTATGCTTCACACCTTATAATAACTCATATCAATTTTTATACATATTTCTCAACTGGTCTTAAGTAAATTCAATTATACTAAAATGACATTGATCGATAACCACTTAAATCACCAACGATTTGTGAGCTAGGTTTTATGCACTTTAAGATAATTGTAGCAGTTTATGTAACTAATGTGGATTTGTGATACCATGATATAATTATACAGATCAAAATATCTTTGGCATAGAAATGTATTTTTGGGTATAATTAAGCAGGAGTACTAGTTGAATTCTATAATCATTAATTCTGTTGTGCACGTTAAAAAGTTTCTTAACTATGATTTTTTTAAAAACAACTTGTTTAAACCTAAATACCATATAACCTTGTACTTATAAAGATTTAAATACATGCATACAACTAGCATTATTGTTATTATTTATTAATTTAGAGTTTAAAATTATGAGAGTCATACACCGTTAAGATCAATAATTAATTGGTTAACTATGAAGATGTTTTAAAAGATTAGAGAACTAAATCATCTAGCATTATTGTTATTACTTATTAATTTAGAGTTTTTAATCACATTTTAATCAAATTTTAAACTTAGATATACATTTCATACATTCTTATAAACACGTAATCAAATTATAGAATATAAAATACGTAGATACATACAGCACACTAGTAAGATTAATAAATAAGTATGAAGATATTATTAGCTTAATAAAAGGATTATGTTGGTTAATAGATCTCTTTGCTCGTCAACCTATATACAGCCAAAGAATCAAATATTTTCTTATAATGCACTCCCATGCATGATACTTTAATAATACTTTATGGTCGCCGGTAACATGAACTGTTGGTTGATAAATGTTATGCTACGTTGAAAAAGTATTGTGTATCAGGGGAGGAGCTTAGAGGAGGCCGGATCGGGCCTCGGCCCGTGCGGTTTTTTCGCCCAGTAGTGTTAAATTTCAGGTTTTCGAGAATTTTTTTAAATATGTATTGGTTCGGCCCAGGCTGATTTTATTTCCAAAAAACATTGGCCCATGCTGAGTTTTAGGTCAAGATCCGCCAATGTTGTGTATGTATGTGAAATTACAATTTTTATAGTGTTGTGATGGTTTGAATGAACCATTATAAATATTTTAGTTCATTCATGTGTCATGATACTTTAATAATACTTGTGTCCAAGGCTTGATGCAAAACTACTATCAAGTCGGAGGTCTTACTGGAAGCAGTCTTTCTATTCCTGTAGGGTAGAGATAAGGTTGTCTACATCTTACCTTCATCAGATCCTACCTTAACTTTGCTATTGATGAAATATACTGATTATGATGATGATGATGTGTCATGATTAGAAAACTTTGACGCATTATTGTAATACTTTAAATACATAGACAAATTTGGACACTATTGTAACTACTTTAGAGCAACCCGTCAACAAATTAAAACATCATTTTAATATATGTATCTATAGGGTAGGGATCCTGTACATTAATCCAAAAATGTGAGAAGTGTATTATAACACTATATATAACACTATATATAACACTATATATAACACTATATAACACCATATAAACACCGTATAACAATACATAACACTATATAACACCATATTACACGATGTAATACTATGTAACACTATATGACACTATATAACAATATATAACACTATACATCTATCATAGACATGCTATCAGACAAAGTATAGTGTTATATTTGTTATATAGTGTTACATAGTGTTATATGGTGTTATATGGTGTTACATATTGTTAGTGGGGGGGGGGGGGTGGTCACTAGTGTCATCACTCACCACCACACCCAACAATTTCTCCCCAACCAACAATTACACTCACAAAACAATTTCCATCACGCGTGAAGAAAATAACGAAAATCGATTTCGTTGAAAATATAACGCGTGGACGTTTGGAGGCGGGGTGGGATATAACGCGTTATTGTTGGTGGCCGTGATAGTTTAACGCACCGCCCCGGGTGCTCTTATACGGTGTTTATATATAGTGTTATAATACACTTCTCACACTTTTGGATTAATGTACAGGATCCTCAATCTGTATCTATATATACTTAAGTAAATTCTTGAATTTATTATATATTTATAAAAAAATAAAAATAACTATGAGCTGTGAACGATATTCAATATTTACCATTTACATACTATAAATTTTCAACATTTGTATGCAAAGAGTGGTTCTACCCAATGCTTAGGGGGATTTTCAAAAAAAAAAAAAAAATCTTGATTTTTCACTTTTAATCCAAATCTATTTAATTTTTTTACTTTTAACCCAAAAGTTTTCGTCTTTCGCAACTTAAGCTCACAAATTTTTTTACTTTCAACTTTAGTCACTTATACTTTTCATCTTACGCAAATTTTTCGTTTTACTTTCCGTTTTAAATTTTGCGAGTTAAAACGGTGCAACATGTGTGCGGTTCAACATTTTTACGTTGTCTATTTTTTCCAGTTTGATAGGTTCGTTACAACGCACAGGTCCTAGGTCAACTTAGTTATTCTTTTCTATGTTTTACGTTTCGGTCTAAGTTATTCTTATTAACACGCTGCAAGGTTAGTGTTGATGGCCTCGACGCAACACGGAGGTGGTTAATACTAGTTGAGATGAAGTTTTAAATAGTATATATATGAAGTTTTAATAAATTAATAACTAATAACTATGAACGATAATCATCTGTTGTAATTTTAATTTATTTTATTAAAATTATCTGTTTAATACTAATTACAACTAGGTCAAACATTACAAAAAAAACACACACACACTCTAGAAGCATGTGGCACGTGCATGTGATAAACGTAGACTTTCTACTAATATTTTTAATCAAAATAATGGTAATTTTTTTGCGAACATATTCAGTAAAAGTAATTATTAGATTTATTCAAGTACAACGTAAAAAAATCAGTATTATTTTTGTATGGTTAAAAATGTATACAAACAAAAACACAACATCTATCTATACATATCTATACTATATAATAAAAGAAACCAACTTTGGGACACGTGTCATCATATTATGCCATGTCTTATAGATAATTATTATTTTAGTTTAATCTTTTTTAATTAATTATAGATAATCCTCCTGTTAAATATTATTTAGTTTAATTTAATTATTACTTTTATATTTATCTATTTACTCCAAATTCAAACTTAATTATCTAATTTGTTATTAGACTAAATTACGATTTTGACCCATGTGGTTATATGACTTTTACCCTTTTAGCCCCAAAAGAAATTTTTTAACATCTGAGCCCTCAACGTCTATTTTTCTAACCCTTTTGGACCCAACGTCTTTTTTTCTAACTCTTTTGGCCCCTAACGTCTTTTTTTCTAACCATTTTGGCCCCTAAAAGTAAATGAATGGGGTTGGTGTTAGGGGCCAAAAGGGTTAGAGAAAAAAACACGTTGGGGGCTCAGATGTTAAAAGATTCATTTTTTGGCTAAAAGGGTAAAACTGATATAACCACATGGGCCAAAATCGTAATTTACTCTTGATATTAACTATATATTTGAACGTTTTGTTTAATTTGATATCAAATAGATTTATAAAAATAAATTGTTTTTTATTTAACTATTTTTCTAACCCTTTTGGACCCCAACGTCTTTTTTTCTAACCCTTTTGGCCCCTAAAAAAAGATTCATTTTTTTGGCTAAAAGGGTAAAAGTGATATAAACACAGGGGCCAAAATCGTAATTTACTCTTGATATTAACTATATATCTGAACGTTTTGTTTAATTTGATATCAAATAGATTTTACGGAACTTAAAATAAAATTAACTAATATTATTTATCATTTCTACATTTACAAGTTTTAAATAAATAGTTAAATTTATTGAGACTTCGTTACATTTACAAGTTTTAAATAAAATGTTAAATTTAAAATATTGTTCTAAAATTTAAATTGTTAATTTAAGATATTTTTAAATAAAACAAATTATTTATCATGAAAACCAAACTTTGTATTAATATATGAAATATTTTTATTTTCATTACTAAAAAATTATATATTTTTTATTATTTAGTATAGAAAATTACATTTATTCAACCTATGTAATAAATGAGGTTTTTTAAAGATGTATTATTTTATTATTTGGTAAACAATATTACATTATTCAACCCGTGTAATACACGTGGTTTTAAAGATATAACTTTATTATTTGGTATATAAAATTAAATTTATTCAACCCGTACAATATGGTTCTTATAGATATAACTTTTTATTATTTAATATATAAAATTATATTTATTCAACCCGTGCAATAAAGAAGGTTTTTAAAGATATATTGTTTTATTATTTAGTATATAAAATTCATTTATTCGACCCGTGTATTACACGGGGTTATAACCTAGTAATAAAATAAATCATATTGGGGACACATGGCACTCTACAAGGTGATCTCAATAATTTTTTCCCGCCTAAATAAATAGATATTGATAATATTTGTTAATAAGATTTAAATAAAAAATATATTATTTTAGTCCCTAAATTTTATCTTTTACCCCAAACAAGTAGATCACATAAAACAAACTTATAATAATAAAACAGTTTAATATACTTCTTGTAATTTTTATTATTTTAATCAATTTATTCTATTAATCGCATAAAACAAACTATAATAATAAAACAGTTTAATATACTTTTTTTTTGTAATTGGGTATTTTTTTCATAAGATTCAAATAAAGATAACATATATAAAATTACATAAATTCGACCTGTGTAATACACGAGGCTTTTAAAAAATTAATACACAAGGGATTTTTAATGATATACAAAATTACATTTATTCAACTTCTATAATACATAGGATTTTTAAAGATATAACTTTTTTATTATTTGGTATATAAAATTACATTTATTCAACCCGTACACTACACAAGGTTATATAATAAAAGAAATAAAATGGGGACATTTTCCATTGGATTGAGATGCATGTATTGATACCAAGACTTTTCTTTTCAATTAACGCACACAAAGTAGTAAAAGTGAGTAAAAAGAATCAAAACAGTTGCATGTTTCTTTAGGGAATATTGGATTTCAATAATAACAACTATTCGTCGTTGACCGCCAATAGTCCCAACTTAATAAGTAACCACACTGGCACTCCCAACTATTAACATATTGACCTCCAATGGACCCTAACTAACAGAACCCTAACGTCGTTAGTCTCCGGTCGCCGAAAAAACGTTTTTGGTCGGAAAACTCATTTTTTTTTGTCTCAAACCTCTTTGTAACCGTATTACTTATTCTAGGAACCTTTTTCTACTAAAAGGCCCAATTATTAAGGTCGTCGTAAATTCTTTCATCGCTAGAAAACTGCTTTTTGTCCGAAAAACTCAAGTTTTTGGCCGGAAAACTCAACATTTTCGTCCCAAACCCTTTTATAACCTTATATCGGACCTTTCAGAACCTTTTTCTGGCTAAAAACGTTTTTCCGGCGATCGAAGACTAACAACGTTACGGTTCTGTAAGTCAGGTTCTCTATTGGAAGCCAATATGTTAATAGTTGGGACGGCCAGTGGTCATTTTTGAAATTGGAACTATTAGCGGCCAACGGCGAATAGTTGGGATTATTAAAATCCAATATTCCTTTCTTTACTTTTCCTAAGTTTTGTTGGTGTGAATTTTAATGACTTTATTTTTTTATTTTATAATTTTAGGATGTTTATCCCATGAAATTCATTATTATTAGAGGTTTGTCTCGAAATTCAATGTTATTAATGACAACCTATGAATTTATCATGTATGTTCAATCAAAACTATCAAGAGTAGATTAAAAATAATAAGTATTTATAAATAATAAATTATATCATTTTCACTAATCAGCCCGTGTAACACACGGGGCCATAACCTAGTTATATATATGGATCAAAGTGTTTTAAGCAACATTACAAGCTGTAAAAAATATTGATCCGTAAAATATTGGTTAAAATCAAGATAATTATTTAAATAATTGAATCAAACACGACTATTATATTACGTGTAGAACGTTATAAATTTAAAAAAAATGGTTAAATTATTACACTCCACTTGCAACGAATGTGACAACACTCCCTATATATATATATATATATATATAACACCACATTAACCACTTCAATATCTACATCTCAATAACATCTGTTCAAACAAAATGGCACATACATTCCTCTCTCTACTTGTGCTCCTTCTGACTACATTCACCTTAAACCCGACGGTCAAGTGTGCTTCTCGAGTTCGGGCATATGTCGAGCAGCAATGTCGTCCAACGCTATACACTAACCTATGCATACGAACCCTTCTACCCTTTGTTAGCAAATCAAATGCACCAGACCCCGAACAACTAACCAGGATTTCGCTAACCACATGCCTAATCAAAGCTCGACTCACAAAGGCGTATGTGAATACAGTCGCGCAAGAATTCAATAAAACAAAGAATGCGCGATACTATGAAGCCGTGACAGATTGCTTATCTCAAATAAATGATGGGGTAAACCAAATAACTCAATCCCTTAAGGAGCAAAAAAGAATGGCGCATGATGCGGAGAAGTATTTTTCGTGGCACCAAAGTAATGTGCAAACATGGGTTAGCACCGCGTTAACGGATGTGACAACGTGCCTTGATAGGATATCGGATAAGGCCATAGGGGGCAAGGAGAAGGGGAGAATTAAGGCGCGCGTATTGAATGTTAAACACCTTGCGAGCAACGCACTTGCGTTGTTTAATAGGTTTGCATCAAGACACCGTGGATCTCGTAGGGTCAAGACTCCATGAACTCTTGTAGTTTGAAGTCTTGTAATGTTTATTATCGGTTGATGTTTTTTCTTGTTGACACTTTGTGTTTTTTTGATGATATGAATTTTGAATTTCAGATCTGGACTCGGCAAGAAAGTTAATTATCACGCCCCATAATTAAAACTACAATGAGTCAACTAATCAGGTCGAGTAACAAGTCAGAAACAGTTAAACTTTTGGGTCGGTTAAAATTATAGGTCGAGTTGATAAATCAACGGACATCCATTTGGTTTTTTGTCTCATTCAAAGTTAATATATTAAATGACATTTCAAAAGTGTGGAGGGGGCAATTTTTTTTTCTCTAGAACACATCAATCCAACAATGTTACTTCATTGCTACTCTCAACTATCATAATACCACAAAATCACAGCCCAACACTCGTTTTCTGTTTTTTAATAAAAAATAAATTAAACACAAAAGAAACCTTGATTTAAACCAAAAAAAAAAAAAACATAATTCAAATTAAAAAACGTCAAAATATATAGGAAAAAAAACACATAACTAAGCCTAAAACTAAAACTAATACATAAATAATAAATTATTACGTTTAAATACACAATTAAATTAATGCATGCCCAAAAAAAATTAATACGTAAATAATTAAACGTTTAAAAACACAATTACATATATAATAATTTAAACATTTAAACACACAACTACATAAATTAATAACCAAAGAGGGAACCAGACGACGAGCAGTCACGATCACTATCACGCATATTCAACCTATCGTATCGATAGGAGCTTTCGGATGATGGATAAACCATATTTCCATCCGACCTTGGTACATATTCCTCCCCGACATTAGGTTCATCCATGGTTGCAAAAATCGCGACTAGCCGGCGATTAATCGCCGACTAGTCGCTAGTCGCCCATCAACTGAGTAATTTTCAGCTAATCAGTAAAAAAATCGCTAGTCGGCCTAGTCAGCCCTAATCGGCCCTAATCGGCCCTAGTCGGCCCTAATCGAGACTAGTTGGTCGGGAAAAATCAGAAAAAATCGGGAAAAAAATCGGAAAAAATCAGAAAAAATCGGAAAAAACACATATTCCGGCCAAAACCTCCCAGATTCCGGTCAAAACTTGTCCACTTAAAAAAATTACATATAAAAATATATGTATATATGTATAAAAACTTAAAATTATACATAAAAAGTCCGATCCGATTAATCCCGAGTAGTCGCTAGTCCCTACCTCACCGACCCGCTAGCGAGTTCTCCAACCTTGGGTTCATCCCTCCGGCCCAAATTAGGACTTCTTGTGCCGGAATAGAGTTTGTCAATGTAGGAGTGTTTGCCACTAGAATTTGGTGCCCCTCCCGAATTCTTATTCCAACTAATTGTAGTTGACTTAAAGTATAATCATATAACCAGTTCAACTCTTCCGCAGTCGAATCGTTAGGATACCAAAGATGGTAGACTTCATAAGCTGGAGGGTTGGAAGGTTAAGGGTTTGCACGGGGACGAGATGGTCACTGAAGTTTTGAAAGTGGAGGGTTTGCACGGCGACGAGATATCGTCGACGATACGAAGGTCCCGCAGGTTCAATCGGATAACCACCCCCATGAAAATCAAATGTAGTGAAATTGATCGAAAAATGTAGATAATATAAATGGTGAGGTGAAATGATTTAAATATAGCCGGTGAAATGGTGATGTTATGAAAAAAAAAATTGCGGTTAAATGACCGTTGAAACCACCTCCCAAACACTCAAAATTTTCGGATCCCTCTACTCATGATTCGAACTCGTTGCCCATACACGAGGGGGTGGCAGTGGTGTACCCAAGTCAGGTTCATACTCGCATGCCATACCTGTAAGGACGCCCCCTCCTCCCTAAGGGGGGTGGGGTGATCATCACTCATCACTCACTCATCACTTACAACACTCAATCAAGTTCCGCCATGTCATCAACCATTTTTCCATCACTCACAACCTTTTTTAGTGGCAATGGTCATCACTCACAACATCCAATAATAAACCCTCACATCCCCTCATATCCATTTATCACGGAATGTGCCATAACGCGTGAAGTTTATCATTTACACATTTTATCACTCATTAAACTTTTAGGTGGCGGTAGGAATTTGTTTGTTTTCCACGCGTGGAAGAAAGTACGGAAACTTTTGTTTCCCACCCCGCCTCCCCTAAGTATGTTCATCAGTTATAGTTTCTTTCAGAACAAAGGGGTGTGTTTGGCCAAGTTATAAAATAGTTTGACTTGTTTTTTAGAAAAAAAAAATATGTTTTACTTATTTAACTGGTTGGTAATATATATAATCCAAATGAACATGTTAAGATGTGAGTTGGTATAAATGATTTCCTCTATATTTGAGTTGAGTCCACACGATCGATGAACTCTGCTCACATTTTCCTCATCTATGTGGTTGTAATCAGAGGTTACAAAATGAGTGGGTTAGATTGGTTGCCTATCAAGTTAGAATGGATTTGGATTAGAAAAGACAGATTTAAAAAAGGGTTATGATGAGTTCTGGCCATGATGGGTTCGACCATCACGGTTCGAATGGATTAAAAATTTAAAAAATAAACTACCAATTATAAAAAAAATTAAAAATAACGGTGTATATTTATGACCAGAAAACAACCCATGAGCCTTGACATCTAGGGCCGTTTGGTTTGAAAAAAAAAATAGAAAGTAACTGAAATCTAAGGCTTTTGGGTATACTTTAACCTATTTTAACTCCACTTAAATGACACGTCAACTTTTTTTTCTAATTTCACTTTGTCTCACTCCAAGAAAATGGTTTAATCCCATTAACTTCATCTAACCTTATCTTTTAGTGGTTTAAAAAAGAAAATAACAATTAATTCAATCTCTTAATATTGGGTTAACATGTTAACATATAACCATTTAATGCCCTTTAACACAAGGAGAGAGTGGTTTGCAATCTAGTTAACATATGTCATTGTTAACACTGTAGATGTTAGAGTACACCCAATTGCTTAAGAAAGAATTGCAATTTAATGGAATTATTAATTCCAATGAAAGATTAAATATTTCTAGTTTTTTTTTTTTTGAATGGCAAACCAGATATATTATCACAAAACATCAGCAACTCAGCAAGATTAATTATTTCTAGGTTTTTTTTAAAGGTAAATATTATTCACACCACACCCACGAATAAATGGAGCGGGCCCAAAAGAAACCAAACAATTACATCAAACTGAAAGAACACCAATTAGCCCAACTAATGGCTTTATTCCTTGATCTATTTCTATATAAATGGAATCCGAGACTTCTAATATCTAAAAAAATGTCGTGAGCCGTCTTAAGAGAATTGTTAAATCTTTTATTATTCCGGGCCCTCCAGATACACCACGCCCCAACTATGAGAATCTCATGAAACGCCTCTTTAGCCAACTCCCCTAGGCCCGAAAAATCACTAAGGCCAAGGAAGTCTCTAACCGAAAACACAAAGATCGGACTGACCCGGCACCAACGAGACACCATACTCCAAACATTGCTCGCCACACAGCAACCACAAAGCAGATGATCAGCCGATTCATCGAAATCCTCGCATAAGACACACATGCTATCCCCACTAAAACAATTCCTTTGACTCAAAGCATCCACCGTAGCAATGCGCCCCATCTCCGCTATCCAGATAAAAATATTACACTTCTTGGGGACCCACTTTGACCACTTGAAAAACGAAGTTATTGCTGTAATCGACTCCGCTTCGAAGGAAATTTTTAACCGCTTTCACCGAAAAATCAACCTTATCACCCCCGACCCGCTCCCAACGATCCGAAGCATCCGAGAGACAAAAAGATTGAATCAACGCCATTAAAGCTTCAAACTCCGCTGACTCCTCCATCGAGCTCGGCCATCTCCGCCACTCCCAACTATTAGCAAAAGAACGTGATAGACTATCGAATCTATCCTGGACCAAGCATCTCTTGTTTTTCTCGAGCCTGAATAAGATTGGGAACACCTCCATCAGGGGCCGGTTACACACCCATGGGTCTATCCAAAATTGTATCCCACGGCCATTCCCGACGACACCCTTGAAGTTTTGAAAAAAGGAAACATTTCCCACCCTGATTGAACCACCCAACTTAACAATACTTTTCCACACCCTGTTCACGGGAATAAAGTTCCAACTCCTATTAGAGCCATGAATAGAATTAATAACTTTTTTCCACAGATTTGATTCCTCCGATTTGTACCGCCACAGCCATTTACACAATAGAGAAATGTTCACCTCTTTTAAAGTCGATAACTCGATGCCGCCCATATTAATCGGGGCCGTGACCCTTTCCCATGCGACCTAATGCAAATTTTTAAGAGTCTTATTACCTCCCCAAAAAGAACGTCTAATGATGCCTTCGATTCCATGCAAAACCGCAGCCGGAGCCTTGAAGAGAGAGAGGTGATAGTTGGGAATACTTTCGAGCACGGATTTTATGAGAGTAACAAGACCACTAATAGATAACGTAGCAGCTTTCCATAACGAAAGACGAGATTCAACCACCTCCATAACCGACTTCCAGTTTGCCACTCTTGTCATCCTAGCTCCCACCATGACCCCGAGATGAATGAAGGGGGTCGAACCTTTTTTGCAATTTAGAACTTTTGCCATAATTTCCACTTGACTAGAGCTAACTCCAATCCCCATAAGACTTGACTTACCCATATTAATTTGAAGACCCGAAACAATGTTAAAACAACGCAGCAAAAGCGCCATATGTTTAATGTTAGATCCCGACCATTCCCCTATAAGCACAGAATCATCGGCGTATAAAAGATTCGTAAGGGTGGGACCATTGTTCGGGAGCATAATACCTCTAAAGGTACCCACACTACTCGCTCTTCTCACCATACTAGAAAAGCCTTCCATAACAATGAGGAACAAAAAAGGAGAGATTGGATCTCCTTGACGAATACCTTTGAAACAAGGGAACTCGAACGTATGTGAGCCATTGACAAGAACGGAAGACCTAGCCGAAGATAAGATGCCGAAAACCCACTCACACCATTTATTAGGAAAGCCCATTTGATCCATCATCAGCATAACAAATTTCCAATTAACATTGTCGTAGGCTTTCGCAAAATCAATTTTAAATAGACACGCCTGATTTTTCATTTTTTTAACCACCCAATGACTTCATTAAGAATTAAAGGCCCATCCATAATCAATCTATCTTTCAGAAACGCAGTTTGATTGACCGAGATCACTCCACCGATCACTAATTTCAGACGATTAGCGAGAGCTTTAGACACCACCTTATTAAGAATATCGATAAGATTTATAGGACGATAATTACCCAATCCGATCGGATCCTTCTCTTTAGGAATCAGAGCTATGAAAGATAAAGTAGTACCTCTCGAGAAAGTACCAGTTTCATAGAGCTTATCAAAAATATCTATGAAATCGTCTTCAAAAAATCTCCAAAATCTCTTGATAAATTTCATATTAAACCTATCCGGGCCCGGCGCTTGGTCACTACCACAATCAAAAGCCGCTTGCTTTATTTCCTCAGAAAAACGCTCTATTAAGGCAGCCGCCTCCGCCTCTGAGATCCTATTAGCATTGTCATACTCTAAAAAAGGCCGATTTGGAGCATCCTCCTTGAACTTCTCACGAAAAAACCCAAACACCAACTTTTTGATTTTCTTCGGTTTAGAAATCCACCGATTATTAATATTAAAACCATGAATTGCATTAGAAGATTTCCTACCATTTACAACACCGTGGAAATAAGCCGTGTTATCATCGCCTTACATAGCCCATTTCGTTCGAGCCCTCTACTTAAAATCTTTCAATTTAAATTCTTCCGGTTCCAGAATAGTTTGCTTGCACTCTAACCGGACCCAATCCTCCTCCTCCGACAAATCCCTATTTTCCAACACCAAATCTAATTCCTCCAACTTCGCCCTCGCATCTTCTTCTAACTCTCCTTCTTTAGAACGAATCTCATCATGCCAGGCTTTTATTTTTTGTCTTAAAAACCTGAATTTCTTAATTAATCTGAGATCCGGCGGACCACTAGGAATAAATTCCCAATGGCCGTCTCCACCACTTTCTCAAAATCAGGCCTATCCAACCAAGAGCTGAAAAAACGGAACGGCTTAGCGCCAAAGTTCAAATCACAAATAACCAATAACAGAGGATTATGATCCGAATGAACCCGAGGGAAGGTTCTCAAACACGCCTCAGGCCAACGATTCTGAAAGTTCTTACACACCAAAATTCTGTCTATCTTGCTGAGCTTCTTGACCCCGTCCCCCTCCACCATATATGTGAATTTACTTCCTTTTAAATCATATTCGAAAAGGAAGGCATCCGCCACGAAACCGTTAAAGTCACTCGCACACTGGGGCTTGAATCTAGAATTCTTACGCTCATCAGCCCTTCTCACCACATTGAAATCTCCGGCCAACAACCACATTCCCGTACCAGCCGAAAGCGACGACAATAATCTAGCCCATAACGCCTTTTTTTCAGCCGGCTTTTGCGGGGCATAAATATTAACGACATTAACCATCTCCGGCACCCCCTTAATAAACCCAGAGGTAATGAGAAAATTGGAATCTTTGATAACAGAGGATAATGAAAACATACCAGGGTCCCAAACCGAAAGTAAACCCCCCGATCTTCCCGAGGGATTGACATATTCCATCTTCCATTCCGAGCGGCCCTAGAATTTATCTATCTCATAATCGGAAATATCGGCCCTATTTGTCTCCTGAAAAGCCACAAAGGAAACTTTATTGGCCAACCTCAAATCCCTAATCCATTTCGCATTCTTCTCGGCATTAACCCCCTGATATTGATAGACAAAGTATTCATCTGGAAACCACATTAATACCTTCCTTCATAATTGATTGTTCAACCATATGTCTGACCTCAGAAAGATCTGCCCCCACAATCTTACCGAATTCAAGAGTGTCTTCAACTTCCTCCTCCATATTCCGGGTGGGCGATTCCTCCACAGCCTCGTTAATCCCCTATCCAATCTCACCATCTTCTGGGGCAACAGAAGAAGTTACCGGTTCTAGCCCATTACCCCTGGGGGAATTGTTAAGATTAAAATCCCTATTACCGTTATTAATCACAGCCCCAGGCCCACCTTCCTTATTCAACAATTCATCTATAAGGCCTGAATCATTGTTTCTTGGTCTCTTTCTAGGTCTGGGGGATGTTTGGCCCACCAGATTAGCCCAATGGTCCACCAAGGTAGGCCTCCCATTATTCACATCCAGCCCACCAGCCGAATGCGCCGCAAAATTAAAACACCCATAATTCTCCTGACACCCAACATTCTCCTGTTCCCTAGGGATTGTCTCCTCGTTAACATCAACCGACTGTTGAGCGGCCCCACCTGCCAAATTCGACTCTTTGTTTCCCGAGGCCATCACTTCCACTACTCCATTCAACTTCTCTCCAATCACCGGCGAGAGATGTGCCGGAATGGAAAATTCCGATGACAGAGACACGTCTTCGCCTACAGAACCATCCTTGTTGAGAAAATCCGGTATCCAAGGGTCCGACTCTTCCACCACCCACACCCTGTAAACTTTGTCTTGCCTCCTGAGATTAACAATCCCTGATATCTTGTTCCCAGAGTCCGTCAAGATCCCAATCCGGTCATATGTTAAGTCATCATCACTTTCTGACAATTGAGAGCCTTGGGCAATTCTTCCATACTTCTGACCAATAACGTCAAACACTGTCGAAGACAGCAAGTGAGGAGGGACGTCGAATATGTTAATCCAAGCCAAGCATTCGAACAACATAGATTGACCCTTCCAAACCTCCACCTTAGAAAACCATGCCTTCTACACATCAGAGTTATCCAGAAAACCACTGGCTTCCACAACGTCTGAGAAGGTTAACAACACTGAAAATCCACCGATATATTGAATACCCACCCCTTGGAATCCAGCTTCCCACAGGATAATGTTCAACTTCCTCAATACTTGGAATTCCATAACCCTAACAACAACCGCCTTACCCACCACCTCCGACAGGGTATTTATCGAAGGATCAATCTCTATCGATTCTTCGTCCAGAAAAGGACGGGATCTATTCAAAAGAATATCCGCAAAAGAAAAACCCTTCTTGACCTCTCCTGCTTTCTCCGGCGCGATATGACTATTCAAAAAACCCCCCACAGGCCTACCACCACCCCCTCTGCCGAAATTTCTCCCTGGTCGGAAAAGCATCAGCGTTTTCATTTGCATACCTAGCCAGATTCACAATGAGCTTGTTACCACCGAGGTTCATCTTCTTCAACTCCCTTCCAAGATCTTCAACATTCCTAACGCCCTTGAAACTTACAAAGCCAAAAGTCCTACCTTCTTTATCTTTCTTTTTGGCAATGAACGCCCCCGAGACCTCTCCAAACCTTCTGAAAGCATCTGCTAAATCCCATGGTCTGCACCCCTGCGGGATATTGGACACAAAGAATTTCCTGACCACCGGATGACCACCACTACTCCCGGCCATCAATACACGCCACCCGCAAAGAGAATGAATAAGAAAAACCAGAATAACCTCAAACCAGTCCGGCTAACAATCTCGTTATGCACGATGGAAGACAACTCTAACCGGCAATCACAGGGAGTTATACCAGACCAGAAGGAGATCGTTATAGCAAGGAGAAGAGAGCTCACGGCAAAACACTCTGATCCGGCTAACAAACTCATTATGCTCGAAAGGATATCCAGCCAAGCAATTACAGGAAGTTATACCAGACCGGAAATAGATCGCCGGAGGGGGGGGGGTATCAATTATTTCTAGGTAAAAACTAGCAATGTTGTTTTGGTAGATGTTAAAGAAAACCACACTTATTGGAAGAAAGATTAATTATTTCTAGGGGTGTGGAAAAGAATCGGAATCCAAAAGTAAACCCGAATTATTCGAGATTCCGAATTTCAAATGTCCGATTTTTTTGGATTTGGATAGTATTTTTACAAAGTTTTTGCTATTTCAGATATCTAAAAATAATTTTAAAAAAGTTTTTAAATAATAAATATTGTTAGAATTTTCGGATACTATTTATATTTTGAATGAATTTTTTAGAAAGCTTCGGATATTTTGGATAATTCAGATATTTAAAATATATTTTTTAATTTATTAGGTATTTTTTACAAAATTAAAAAAAACAAATATTTTCTTTCAGATAATCTTTAGTATCTGACCCGTATTCATATGACTATATCCGATTCGGATAATCGAAAGATATCTGATCTTGAACACCATGTTTACTTCTAATTACACTTAGAACAATATAACTAGTCACTTATAAATGGTACTCTTATTTTTTTATTTTTGAAAAAAAAAGTTAATAACTAAAAGAGTCCAGATACGATATAAGACGGTATCTTTGTATGAAGTCTACGCGACAATGACAGCCATCAAATTGGAAGATCTACGGACTACATAAGTGCGTGAGAATAATATGAATTTCAGTTTCAAACAATTGAAATTACAATAGAGAAAGGGTAAGGTAGTCTTTTCCTATTTAACTAGTTTCCGTCTTGATTTTCAAACAGCAATAACTTTTTCATACGTTCATATTTTTTTTAAATTACACCATATTAACGAGCATTTCATTCTCTTTAAATCGAGCAACATATTAATATAGTTTTCTTATAAAAAAATTACAGGATTTTGAATACCTATTACGTGATTACGTGATTTTGAATATACAACACATGACTACGTGATTACGTGATTTTGAATATAGGATTATGAATACTCGTTACGTGATTACGTGATTTTATTATAGTATTTTATGTAAAACCCTACTATGTGATAACGTAACAATAGTTGACTATGTATTATTACGTGACTACATGATTTTGCATACACATTTCGAGATTACGTGATTTCATTATAGTATTTTATGTGAAACTACATTGAGTGATTACGTAATTACGTAAAAACAAAAACATGTAATACATAATATTTCATAGGAATACCTAATATTTTAGGTCTAATCACGTATTAAGGATAAATTATATAACAAAACATTAGCCAAATCAACCTATAATAACCATATAACGCCATATATTAGAGATTTAATCACGTATTAAAGCATAAACAATCAAGTTTTTATTATTAAATGTGTAATCATGTAATAAGCATAATTGTAATAACATTAGTTATAACAAATCATATTGAATGTATAATCACGTAATGGATTTATATTGAATGTGTACTCACGTAATGGTTTATGTTTAATGTGTAATCACGTAATGAATATTCAAAATCACGTAGTCATGTGCTGTGTATTCAAAATCATGTAATCACGTAATGGACTAATGGGTAGTCAAAATCCTTTAATTTTTTTAAGCAAACTATAGCAATATGTTGCTCGAATTAAAGAAAATAAAATCTTCGTTAATACGGTAATTAAATATTAACGTATAAAAAAGTGATAGCCGTTTGAAAATCAATGGGGAAGTTGTTTTAAGTGAGAAATGACTAAATTAACTTTCAAGTCAATGCCACTTGTCCTCATCTCATAGTCATGTACAACTCGTATGAATTTTTTGTCATGTACCATGATCCAGCATCATAACTAAGAAAAATGTATTGGAAGGAAGTAAATTTTGTCATGTACATGATCCAGCATTGAAGGGCTATGGTCCCAGATCTCGCGTCAGCATCGACCGCGAGTGACCATTACCCTTATCAAAACCCCCACCAGCCAACAACCTACTTGTGCCCATGCGAGAACGCGTCGACACAAGGGTTGAATCCAATCTATCTAGTGATGAAGGAGGACTTACCTGGAATATGAGAACGGTAGAGTGATGCGACATAGCATCACATCTGATGTATGAAAACGGAAGTATTCACAGCATTGCGGCCTCGCACCGCGTCCAGTGAACACTTCTATCAATACAAGGAAGCTGGATAACAGCAACAGTCACCACAGGCGACGATGTGGCCAGCACCGCATCTCGCGTATTTCTTGATCACAAGCAAGAGACGCGATAACATCAGATGTTACCGCAGGCAGCGATGCGGCTCGCACCGCATCCTATACGCTCAAACAAGTGGGACTGACACCACAGTGCAAGTGGAACCAATGGCAGTCACCTGTCAGGTCTACGTAAGCGACAGACTGACGTGGCGTCGTCTCCCCGGCCGACATGTCTGACACACCTGCAAAGGTGCAGCGTGCCGTCAGTCTATCCATCCACCTCCTCCTTCACTCCTCGGCTATAAATGCCAACCCCAAACCAGGTTTCAGGTATCTCTTCACAACTCTCTCACTACTACTATCTTACTTTGCTTCCCAAGCAAATTACTGATTCTCACGCCGGAGAGTGGTAACAAGGAGCTCCCCCCACCCCATCCTCCTTGTTACGAGTCACGGTTTGTTTCCTTGTGCATGAGATCAACCCACCGGTGATCCAGCCAGCGATCCTCGAGAGGAAGGGATTAACCCTTCTTGACGAGACCAGTGAGTAAACCCTGTCCGGTTAACCATTGTTTCATCATAGGCAAAAATATATATCTCCACACTATAAGTGGGTATAATACTTGTCCGCACTACCCACGAGCACACGTGGAATATGCGGAAATGACACACATGAGCCCGTTCAGGTGTGTCAGATACTCAGAACCAGCGTTGTTCTTTGGACTGAACCGCATCTCAGAAACAGGTAAACCGCATTGCCTTCATTCTCTTCAAGCTTCAAATCCCTCCTGTCCGGTTCGCAACCACAGAGGGTGCATGCACCCCTTCTTTAACAAGAAGAAGGAAGGGAATGTACGCGTGCGCACATCAGCAACCCTGACTCCTGAACCTTCAAGCGCCACATCCGAGCAACACACCCGTTTCGAGCGAATATGGGAATGCAAAACCGCAGACACTCATGAGTCGCTGCGGACATAACCATAGCTTCCGCAAATGGTTGTTACGGAAGAGCCACAACTAACTCCACATCGAGGAACGAAACTACTTCAAGGAAAAACTCCTCGGTATTGGAGCGTGAAGGAAGGTGCCTAAGGAAGAGATGCGGACAAGATCCCCAATGATCATACGAGCCCTTGTCGAACAACAAGCGATCGAGCAAACGGTAACAAGTCTGCTTATGACTTTGTTACCCTACTTGTAAGTTGGATAGAATAAACAATGGTAGGCATTACCATGCCTATGATCATGTTTATTTGACCGTTATCCAGAATCACATTGTTCGACCAAACATGGCCAACAATGACGCAAGTACCCAACGTTGTTCCCACAACCGTGGTCAACAATGTTAAGCAACGAGGTAACCGCAAAGGACGTGCGGTTACTTGAGAGCTAATGGGAAGAACATGAACACCCCACGAAAGGAATCATCATTAGATATCCAATCATGGGAGCAGCATGCTCTCTTCTTCATTCACCACTTCAAAGGTTGGTTCGAAGTTTGTGCACACCTTCAACCACCATCTCAGAGATTGGTTCGAAGTTTGTACACTTCCTCCAACTAATTCCCACAGTTGGTTCGGCACACCAACAGGTGGCAACCAGCCAAAGGCTGAGAATTTCGCATCAGACGAAACATTTTCACCGGAAAGACCCTTCCAGACCTCCAGCTTGATTTACAAACAGAGAAGACCATCCACATGGTCTAGGATCTTCTCCAGACTCCAAACTACCTTCTAAACACCATAGTCTACTACTCCTCCCACATACAACTTGCATGTGGCAGCAACACTAGACTGGGGGGACTTGAAGGGGTATGGTCCCAGATCTCGCGTCAGCATCGACCGCGAGTGACCATTACCCTTATCAAAACCCCCACCAGCCAACAACCTACTTGTGCCCATGCGAGAACGCGTCGACACAAGGGTTGAATCCAATCTATCTAGTGATGAAGGAGGACTTACCTGGAACATGAGAACGGTAGAGTGATGCGACATAGCATCACATCTGATGTATGAAAACGGAAGTATTCACAGCGATGCGGCCTCGCACCGCGTCCAGTGAACACTTCTATCAATACAAGGAAGCTGGATAACAGCAACAGTCACCACAGGCGACGATGCGGCCAGCACCGCATCTCGCGTATTTCTTGATCACAAGCAAGAGACGCGATAACATCAGATGTTACCGCAGGCAGCGATGCGGCTCGCACCGCATCCTATACGCTCAAACAAGTGGGACTGACACCACAGTGCAAGTGGAACCAATGGCAGTCACCTGTCAGGTCTACGTAAGCGACAGACTGACGTGGCGTCGTCTCCCCGGCCGACATGTCTGACACACCTGCAAAGGTGCAGCGTGCCGTCAGTCTATCCATCCACCTCCTCCTTCACTCCTCGGCTATAAATGCCAACCCCAAACCAGGTTTGAGGTATCTCTTCACAACTCTCTCACTACTACTACTATCTTACTTTGCTTCCCAAGCAAATTACTGATTCTCACGCCGGAGAGTGGTAACAAGGAGCACCCCCCACGCCATCCTCCTTGTTACGAGTCACGGTTTGTTTCCTTGTGCATGAGATCAACCCACCGGTGATCCAGCCAGCGATCCTCGAGAGGAAGGGATTAACCCTTCTTGACGAGACCAGTGAGTTAACCCTGCCCGGTTAACCATTGTTTCATCAAGCATCATAACTAAAGAAAAATGTATTGGAAATACGTAAATTTTGTGAAAAAAAATATATACTTTCCCAAATATTTAGAAACGGGCGGTGGGAATTTAATGCAATTTATGTTTATTAAGGAAGTTCCATGTTTGCATGTGTGATGTTGTGTATACAAAGAAATATGCATTGACTTAATGTCGTGTTTTTTTAACATATGCATGAGACAACTCCTCTATATAATCCCCCTCCACTCCATTTTTCTCATATCTCAAAGACAAACAAAAATAGTCACAAAATGGCGCAAACTCTTCTCTCTTTCATATGTGTTTCGTTCACAATCTTGGTAGTTTCAACCGTCGTCGAGTCTCGTTCTCGTGCAAGAATGTATGTTGACTCGCAATGCAAATCAACAAGATATCCTGATACATGTGTTCAAACTCTTCTACCCTATGTGAGCAAAAGAGGACTACCAAGCCCAAAACTACAAGCACAAATTTCACTAGCAACATGTCTATCAAAAGCGCGGTTTATGAAGACTTATATGAACATGTTGGCAAAGAACTTGAACAAAACATCGAATTCCGGAGACTATCAAGCGATGGAAGAATGTCTTCAACAGATCAACGATGGAGTGAAACAAATTACGCAATCTTTTAAGGAGTTGCAACAAATGGGAAAAGACGGAGATGAAAACTTTATGTGGCACGAGAGTAACGTGCAAACTTGGGTTAGTGCTGCCTTGACAGATGCCACCACGTGCGTTGAGGGAAGCTTGGGGAATGGGATAAGCGATAGTGAGAAGGCGACGATTCAAGCAAGGATTTTGAAGGTGAAGCAACTCGCTAGCAATTCTCTTGCGTTGTTTACTCATTTCACGACAAGATATCGAGCGTCGCATGGCATCAATGTTCCGTAAATGGTAGTATTTGTAACTCTTAAGTTGTTCCTTTGTATTTGTATCTCTTTTCTTTGTATATTTTTTGAAATCGTTGTAAACATTCTTGGCTTTTTCTTTCAAAATTTACATTCATTTGCTGGTTTTAACTTTTACTATTGAAAAATGCGTAAAATGTATGCAACCTTGTAGAATTAATAAACTTTTTTTTTCTTATTCGTAAGTGTGCAAAAATATTTGAAATCAGGAAGTGTTAAGCATGTAATAAAAACTCCATAGTAAACATGTCTCCTTCCATATCAATAAAGGGGTCGAGGTGTTTTGTAAAGACACCGTTGAATATTATCCATATTTAACAATACAAATAATATTAGTGTATAATGAATGCATAAGGGTCAGTTAGGGATGGCAATGGGTCGGATTTGGGATGGGTTTAGGTAATCCCAACCCCAAACCCGAATAGATAAGCTTGTCCCTAACCCGTCCCAAAACCCGTCAGGTTTTTAGCGGGTAAATACCCATCGGGTATCAGGTATACCCGCGGGTATCGGGTAACTCATTAATTTTAAAAAGTTTACCCGTTGGGTATAGCCGACCCAAAACCCAATGAGTAACTACTAATCAGTTACATTTAGTATTATCACTAAAGAAATATATCAAATAACTATAATGTATACGTGATAAAATACCTATGTGTAAAGAAAAAAGTGTTTGATAGTGGATTTTGTGAATGTCTTCTTGATCTCCAAAGCAGTACATACAAACGAATATAAAGAAAGGCAAATCCCCAAAAGTCTTCTATGATTGAGGATCCCCATAAAGACAAGATTACAAATGATCCCTAAAATCAAAATGACTATAACAACCAAATCAATCAGATAAAGGCTACGTAAATGCTAAAATAATAATATAATATTTTCCTTTAATATTCCCCCTCAGCTTGTGCGTGGATATGCAGTAACGTTCAAGCTGGACCTGAATGTCTCGAACAAATATCTTGGTAAGCCCTTGGTGAAAATATCAGCGTACTGTTATGGTGATGGGACGTGGAGCACTCTAACATGGCCTATCTGAACTTTTTCACGAACAAAGTGGATATCCATTTCAACGTGCTTAGTACGCTGATGTTGCACAGGATTCCGGGATAGGTAAACGGCTGAGACGTTGTCACAAAATACAACTGTGGCTTTGTTTGTTGGAGCTTTTAACTCAAGAAGGAGATTTCGAATCCATGTGGCTTCTGCAACAGCGTTTTCCACCCCCTGATATTCGGTAGATAAACAGAGATGTGTCACACATGCTGTTGCGAAACCCCAAGGACGTGATGAAAGCCGAAAAGCGAGTATACCATGCCCTTGGTGCCTGTTTCAACCCATATAGCGATTTGTATAGCCAACAGAGGTGATTGGGGTGAACGGGGTCGACAAAGCCAGGTGGCTAGCACATGTAAACAGTTTCTTGAAGATTGCCATGTAGGAAGGCGTTTTTTACGTCCAATTGATGTATCGGCCAAGATCGTGACACGACTAAGGATAGAACCGTACGAATGGTAGCCGCCTGTTACGGGATCATAACATCTATAACCGCGAAAATCGGATGGATAGCCAAGGAAAACACACCTCGCAGATCGGGGTAGTAGTTTGTTTGGTTGAGTGGCGGACATGTTGGGGTAACACGCACAACCAAAAATGCGAATGTGGTCATATGTGGGTTGTCGGAAATAGAGGGCATATGTGGGTGTTTGGAAATTTAGGCGAGTGGTGGGTAAGATGTTGTGGAGGTAAGCAGCGGTATGTAGGGCCTCAACCCAAAATTGTGGTGGAAGGTGGGCGTGAAGAAGGAGAGCCCGAATGACATCGTTTAAGCGACGAATTATTCGTTCCGATCGACCATTTTGTTGGGAGGTTTGGGGACAAGAAAAACGAAAAAGGGGACCGTTTTGATCGGCAAACGTTTTGAATTTATTATTATCGAATTCACCGCCAAGGTCACATTGAAAAGTTTTAATAGGTAAGTTAAATTGGGTTTGGATGAGTTTGTGAAATTTGGTAAAAGTATTAAAGGTGTCGGATTTGAATTTGAGTGGGTAGACCCAAACATAATGTGTATAGTTGTCAATCAAAACCATATAATATTTATAACCAGAATTGCTTAAAATAGGAGATGTCCACAAATCACAATGAATAATATCAAATGGTTTAAAAGTGCGGGAAACAGAATTTGTAAAAGGTAAACGTTTACTGTTTGACAATTGACAAGAAGAACAAAAAGAAGAGTCAACAGTTTTATTGCATGAAATATTAAAAGTTCGTTGAAAGTGGCTTAGCACGTTCGTTCCAGGATGTCCGAGACGCTCATGCCATGGTGAATGAGTGGTGGATGATAACAAAGTAAATTCTGGCTTGGTGAAAGGGTAGAGATCTCTACTGCTATTGTGGCGGGAAAGGAGGTGTCCATCCTTGAGGTCCTTCAAAGAAAAACCAAAAGGGTCAAACTCAACGAAAACTTGGTTATCAATAGTAAATTTATGTACAGATAAAAGATTTTTGATAACACACGGTGAGTGCACGATGTTATTAAGTTTGTAGGTTTTGTTTGGAAGGGTGTATAAGCCATTACCGGAACCAGTGATGGGTAGACGTTGGCCATTCCCAACAAATATAGGACTTGGAGGTAATAAAGATGGGGTTAGAATATTACCTGGATCAGATGTGATGTGAGAAGAGGCTCCAGTGTCCATGTTCCATTGAGGATCTTGATAATTTAGACTCATGTGGGAAAGAGCAACACCAATGTCCGTAGGGCAGAGAGCATTCCCATGCTGTTGGTCGAAACTGGGAGGGGGGTAGGAGGGTAATGTTGGGCATTCCCATGTTGTTGATCAAAACCGGGAGGGGGTTAGGAGGGTACTATTGGGGTACATGAGCGTGATGTGACTGTGAAACCTGAGCATTGGATTGTTGCGGGTAGTGAGCCGGTTGAGAAGGATATGGGGTGGGTGGGGGTGTCCAAGAAGGTTGGGTGTAAGGTTGTTGGCCCATGTTGATTTGTTGTTACTGTGATGTCGAGGAGTGTTGATAGTGGGCTCCCCAAGAGTTAGATCCATGACCACCATTCCAAGAACTTGGGCCACGGCCACCAGTGGATGATGGTGTGTCGCCCTCCTTGTCGGTAGCTACCACGACCTCTAGCTGCCTTTGCCGGGTCGAAGTTTCGGCCTCGATAGCCATTTGGATAAGGAGACCGGGTTGAATCGGTTTGTGTCGGAGTAGTTGAGTGCAAGAGTACCGTGTCACAGCTATTGTTGGATCTAGCAGAGATCCGAGATTGCTCGTCTTCAATCATGCTTCGAGCAACCTCCCATGTCTATTTGTTTTGGTTTATGATTGCAGCAATGGTGTCGTATTCGATGGGGGAGTCCACGAACCATTTGTATAACCAGGCGGCTGTCATTGACTGGTTGATCAACATCGCGTAATTTCTCAGCGATGTCCATCAAGGTTTGACAGTAGTCGTCGAAGGACGAGCAGGGATTGAGGGTGGTGTTGGTGAACTTGGTTTCAAGTGTGACGGCTCGGGCGTGTTTGTTGTTAACAAAGATTTCTTCGATCTTTAGCCATGCGGCTCTAGCCCTGATATCGGTGTCAAGAACACGGGCGAGAAGATCGTCGGATAATGTGCTATATATCCACTGGAGGATGAGTTGGTTCCATCAATGTGATGGAGAACTTTATATGCACGAACATAGTGTTTAAAGAGTTTAACCCAAAATGAATAGGTTACTTTCTTGCCGTCAAGGGTTCGGATTTTGTTATTGATGTTCATGACGGTGTAGGCAGGGTGCAAGGGTTGTTTTTCTGGTGGAGTTTGGTTGTTGGTGGCCGAGGAATCATCGGTGGGCGGCATAGTTTGAAGATGGAGAACCAGGAAGTAGACAAAGACATAAAAGAAAAAAATTAGCTTTTGTCCATGGCTCTGATTACCATGTTTGATAGTGGATTTTTATGAATGTCTTCTTGATCTCCAAAGCAGCACATACAAACGAATATAAAGAAAGGCAGATCCCCAAAAGTCTCCTATGATTGAGGATCCCCATAAAGAGAAGATTACAAATGATCCCTAGAATCAAAATGACTATAACAACCAAATCAATCAGATAAAGGCTACGTAAATGCTGAAATAATAATATAATATTTTCTTTTAATAAAAAGGATATATTATATATTTACGTATTTAAAAATATAAAAGAAATTATATCGGGTATACAATCGGGTAAACGGGTTTACTTTATTGGGTAATTAGGTCGGGTAAACGGGTATATCACCAAATCCCAAACCCGCGAAAAAAATAAAAACTAGTCCCAAACCCGTCCCAAACTCGATTAACCGACCCCAAACCCGTCCCAGATGTGTCGGGTTTCGGGTTTACCCATCGGGTTTGGGTTCGATTGCTATCCCTAGGGTCAGTCTATACTCGGTCCATTGGTTAACATGGTACTATAAAAATATAAGATTATATTAGATTACAATGATACATTATTAACATGGTCTATACTCATGAAGCAAACTCTCGATAAGAAAAAAAATAAGAGCGGTAAGTGGCGGATTCAGGGGGTTCTTGAGTACCTAGGAACCCCCTCGGCTTGGAAAAAAATTGAAAAAGTTTGTGAAAAACTTGTATGATTTGAAAAAAAAATAGTGAGATTCCACCAAAAGGAACCCCTGGAAACAATTCTTGAATTCCACAGTGAAAGTGGTGACGGTTTGTAGTTAGACATTTTTGCATGATCCTAACTTTCGATTGTTCACTCAGCTTGAGAGAAAAATAACCATTCTTCATTGTAAGTTGTAGGAAACGCCCATTAAAGTAGACTAATAAGTAGTTATAAAGACCTGAAGAGTTGCACAATAAATTTATAACTATAAGAGCCCATAAGACAATCCGTAACAATTAATGCCCCTTAAGAGGCATTTTTCGTCACATTATTGGGATGGAAGCTTTGACGGTTATGTACAATAAAGCAGTAACGGAGGGTATGTTTAAAGTAATTGAAACTCCATATGGGAGTCCATATATATCAAACTTATTATTCGCCGATGATGCTTTAATCATCGGAGAGTGGCTGGTTAGTAACACAATGAATTTGGCTCGCCTTTTAAGATGTTTCCATTTGCTAGCGGGTCTTAAAGTGAATTTCCTGAAGTCAAGTTTGATTGGAGTAGGGGTTAGTAAGGTTGAAACTATCAGTTTAGCCAATCGCCTCCACTGTAGAGTGGGTAAAATCTCTTTTCTTTACCTAGGTCTACATGTGGGAGCGAATATGAACCGAATCGCAAACTGGCAACCGGTGTCCAATGTGTTCGACACAAGACTCGCAGGCTAGAAGGCGAACTCCATGTCTATGGAGGGCAGAATTACAATCTTGAAGTCGGTTCTTGAGACCCTCCCGTCTTACTATTTTTCGCTCTACAAGGCTCGAACAAAAATTATCGAGATTCTAGAAGCGAAACGGAGAGATTTCCTATGGGGGAGGTCGAACAATAATAAAAAAAACATGCTGGGTGGCATTGAATCATATAACCAGACCAAAAGAGGAAGGAGGGTTGGGGTTGTGTCCGCTAAAAACGTCCAATCTTCCTTTTTTGCTGAAATGGTGGCGGTGATATAGAAAAGAGGAGCATAGTTTATGGCGAAGACTTATCGATGCCATTCATTGTATGCCGAGATCTTGGCTGGCTATCCCACATAATAAACAACTGACAGGTACGTGGAGCACTGTAGCGAAGCTGGACAACTTTACGTTATTGTCCACTCTACAAATGGAAAACGCGATTCGAGGTAAAGCGGGCAGTGGTGATAATATTCGGCTTTGGTTTGACTGTTGGTTGGTGAGAGACCGTTAAAGAAGGTGTATCCTTTACTTTTTGTGGTTGAACGGTTAAAGGATGCAAGGTTAGAGATCTATGCAAGATTGAGGATGGAAGGATGAATTTGACATAGTACTGGAAACAAAACATCACTTCTGATGTTGCTATTCGGGAACTACAAGACTTGCAGGCAAAGATGAATCAATATCAATTTAAACAAGGTCCTGACCAGTGGGATTGGGTTGCGAATGAGGAAGGTATTTTTTCCATTGCTTCTATTAAGAAGCTGCTGAATGAAGATGTGATTGGTACAAACTCTGAACCTTTTGAGTGGAATAATTGGGCGCTACTGAAGGTTTGTGGTTTCGGATGGAGACTATGGCAAGATAGGCTTCTTACGGCAAACAACCTTGCTAGAAGACACATAATTCCAGCCACTAATCTATGCAGACTTTGTGGTGAAGAACCTGAATCTGCGAAACACATCTTCACATCCTGTTTCTATGCTTCGATGGTCTGGCATATCATTGGAACGTGGTGTAAGCAACCTCCTATCTATGTTTTCCAGGTGAAAGATGTGCTCAACTATCATAAGCATGTGCTGGGAGGGGAAACGAGAAGAAAAATAATTCAGGTTATCATGATGGTCTCATGTTGGAGCATTTGGAGGGCAAGGAACAAGTCCATTTTCGATAATGAACCAGTTAAGCTGCAAAAGATCATTGGGGAAATAAAGTCGCAAACTTACGGTTGGACTAAAAATCGCTCATCGTTAAAATATCTAGATTGGAATAGTTGGGTCAAGTTTGATGTGTAATGTGTTTGTTTGAGTCGTTTTGCCTTTGCTAGCGGCTTGCTAGGAGGCGTTTTAATGAAAGTGTCGTTGAAAAAAAAAAGAAACCTGTTTTTTTCTTCCGAGATAAGTTTCGAGATCACCTCCTTTAGTTTAGGTTGCAAAATCCGAAGGACCCAACAGATTTTTTAGAATTAAAGCTGTAAACGAAGTCGAACAACTTGGATTAATGGTACCTCCCGAAAAAAATTCTCTAAATAATCTCAGAAAATTCCCTAGAAGTCCATCCCAACATCTCTTGATGAATTTAATATTAAATTCATCTGTACCCGGCTCCCTATCCCCATCATAATCCCAAATTGCATTTTTTTATTTCCATCAAAGTAAATGGTGCAATCAAGGATTCAGCTTCACTATCCAATAGGGTTGCAAGATTAGGACATAATGTGTTTGGGCGAGACTGCATAGGTTCAGAGAGTTGCCCCGTGAGAAATTTAAAAAAAAAATCTTTAATGATACTTAGGTTCGAGACCCACTCCCCGTCCATTATATCCCAAGAATCCTATTAGACCTGATGTTCGAGTTACTAATAGTATGAAAGAAACCTGAGTTTACTTTGTGACATTTGTGCCTTTACGACCATCATACAAATACGAATCCAATGAAATCTTGTGTTTCATTCTCCGGATTTGTATAATTACATGTGACAATTACACATTTCAATTCATGTACGATTTCGAACTCTCGAGAAGCTTTTCTGGAAGTTTTAGGTAAACTATTACGCAAACGTAATCATTTTAACGCAATGTACACTCCAGAATAGTGACATAAGCTAAACATACTCTAAATATCCTTTACATAACTTAGAAATAAGTTTTGAAGGGTTTGGTATGTCAAAAACAAGTTTATTCGATCACAAAGACTATTTACGACAAACTACGAAAGTATGCCGATTCTCGTAGCAACGTACACTCCGGAACAAGAACATAAGCTAAACATACCATAAATACCCTTAACATAGCTTAGAAATAAGTTTTGGAGGGTTCGGTATGTGAAAATATGCTTATTTGATCATAAGGACTAAAAGCGTCAAAACTGCGAAAGTATGCCAATTCGCGCACATTCTGCATTCAGACCATATACGCACATCCAAAAAATTTTTTAATCATTAAAATATTGTATTTTAGTGATGAGAATGTAAAAATGTCCTTCGTTGCGTAATTTGGATCGTTTTCGCGTCCGTTCGAGTTTCTACCGTAATTAAGCGCAAAACACGACCGTGCGACCGAACGAACCGACATCCACAATGTTTCCAAGCATATTTCAAGTCCCTATGCTTTAACATCCTTGTAAAGCCTTAAAATTTGGTTAACGGGGGTTAAACGCGTTGAAAAACAAGTTTGGAGCATGCAGGGACCAACTCTGCAAAATTCTGAAACTCAGCCCATAAAGGCTCGCGGGGCGTGACACCCTAGGGGTGTTTTGGTCGTGGGGCGCGACAGCTAGAGCTGGGCAGAATGGTTTATTTTTAATAAGCTTGTGCATCTTGTTTTTGTTTGCTTGTTTTTCATGTTTGGGGACCAAGTTATGTGATGACCAAGGCTTCCAATCTTGTCCCAACACTTGTATGCATGGGATTAATCCTTGCTCATCACACAATCCACATGTCAAGATCTTCTGGCTTCCCTACTACTATAAATAGCAAGGCATTCATCTTCATCCATTGCTCATTTCCATTTTCTTCATCTTATGCTCTAATTGGAGGCTACCACATTCTTGGAGGCTTCCTAATTGAGTTTTCTAGTTCATCTTTCATCCTAGAACACAAGTGAGTGTTCTTCCTAGTCTTGTTCATTTATTTTAGCTATTTCAAGCTAAAAGTCAAACAGTGTTTAACTTTCGGCTTTGACCATGAATTGGTCAAGACAAAGTTCAATTGAACTTTGCAACGTGATCGTAATCACGATGGTTATAATCCCTTTCGATTATACCTACTGATTACCACGTTGACTAGTCGAAGTGACGAGTCAAAGTTTCGGTCAAAATGCATGATTATGTGCATTTTGCGACGGAACTATTTTCGGGTATCAAAACACTAATCAGTTTTCTAACTTAGTTAAACATGTTTTAACATGTTTAACTCATCACTTCTAGTTTATTGCTTATTTAGGGTCGTAAGTCAACAGGTCTTGACAACCGCTTAGACTTTCGAACCCGACACGTTTGGTCGATCACTAGGATCCGACCAAACACATATTGTGACCATAGTTGTATAAGGAATAACCTCTAGAGGTTATACCTTATGGTCACTTCGTTTGGTTAGTTGTATGATAGGTAGTTTATATGCCTTTAGGAAATGACCAAAATGCCCTTTTTGCCCATAAATTCAATTTAAGCATATGTAACCTAAATTTTGACACTTAAACTGATATTGCAACATTATTAAACATGTTTAGGCATATAGGACTTATCATAGGACTAGTTTGACCATCCGAACACGCATTTGCGCAAATGACACGTTAAAGTAGCGTAAACTACCTTAACGGGTCATAATGGGTCAAAAGCACTTAGGATTGATTCCAAATCAGAATGTAGACTCTGTTAAACCATTTCATATGAGATTCAACACTCATTTGGTTTACAAGACCTCATTCTATCCGATTCCTCCGATTATGTCCCGTCACTTTAACATAGTTACCGATGTTAGGACACGTTGGGACACGTACAAAGTGAGTACATAGCTCCCCTCTTTTATGCTTTCAGTTGTTTTGGGGTGACTCATATGTGCTAAATGCTTTTCAAGTTTTCAAAACAAATACTATGGTTTATATAAAACACGACGATTTCAATAATGTGAACGAACTTGTTGGTGCGTTAATCGAAAGACGAATGACATTCATTAGCTTTGATCAAGTGGCCAGTAGTATGTTATGGTACCATAGGATTTGACAAATCCCATTATCGGGCTATCCACTAGATTTGGTGGATAGTTTAGGGTAACGACATAATCTGTTATTTTAACAAATCATGTGTTGATTTGTTAGTCGATGTTAAAGAGGCCTTTCAGGGTCTATTAAAGATACCCCATGGGTGGTATAGTCGAGTCACACAGGTTTGAATGTATTCATTAAAGAACGACCAAAAGTTTTTCACAATTAAAACACAGACAATTGACGATTGGTTTATAACACGGACGATTGAACGATGATTTATAACACATACGATTTGGACGATGGGTTTATGGTAGGTGATTAGATAACGAGACGGGTGTAATATGATAAAATCATGGTGGATACGTCGCTAGTACTTCCTATATATAAGTGCTTTTATCATATTACATGTCGTAGCGTTATCTAGATCACTTGAACAATGTTTTCAAACGATGCCACGCAACGATGTTTACTTAAAGATATAAACCATACGAAGTTTTCTTTCAAAGACGATTTACTACTTGGTTTTACAAAGACAAATGTTTTCAGTCAAGATTCATGGCTACAATGGTTTTGTTTACTTATATCATCTTGTAAAGCTGATAAAACATATTGCAATATCAAATACTTTTTGATTTCAAGATTTATACTCGTCGCCTTCGAAGTTGGACGAGGTATTGCAATATGAATTCAAAGCCATGGATTTGACATATAAAACCTATGTACTCGTCGGCATTTTTATGCTGACTGTTTTTCACATATATTTCAGGTTCTATTATGTGACGATTGTTGATTGCTTGCTTCACATAGGATGGACGCGGGCCTTAGTGACTATAAAACTTGAAAGACAATTGCTTGTATTTATTTGGTTTGTATAAAAACAATGAGTCTATTAACAAAATAAAACGAAACTTTAAATACCATGTGTTGTGAAACAATGATTCTATGACATGACTCCCCGGCGTTTCCGCCGCGGTTTGTTGTATTACGCGGTCGGGGTGTAACATTCTTCCCCATCTAATGTCCATCTCGTTCTAAACTTTTGACGAATGTCTATCTGATTTAACTGGTTCATTTCCAAAATAAGTCATTTACATTCAGCCCTAAGCTCTAATTCGAATTATCAAGCATTCTTACCTCTGCTAACCTTTCAATGATACTGAACTGTTGTTTTTTTGTTCGTCCAACCCATCAGTTCGTCTTTTTACCGCCGTCAACCATAGTTTGATTCGGGACTTCAGCCATCTCAACTTTGTGGCAAGTGCTAAATCCGCAGGACCTGTAAATCTAAATAAGGGATACAAGGCATGGACAAAGTCAAAAAACTAGGTTTTTCAAACCAGGAGTTGAAAAATCTGAACGGAATATGACCATGGCCAGACGGAGGAGTGGTTAATAATAGCGGTCGGTGGTAGGAACCACCTCTATCCTACGCAAGAAAAGATGTCGCAGGCCACTGCTCACGAAGCACGAGACACATCAAGTACTGATCCAACTTACTCAGGTTATAGCTCCTATCAGACATATAGGTGAATCAGCACCCGCACAAATTGTATTTGTGTAAGGAAGCGACAAGAATACAATTATTAAACTCTTTTGTGCTAGATGCAAAAAACTCACAATTTACTCTTTCACTAGGATCTGGTATCTCGTTAAAATCTCACACGAATACCCAATTCCCCTGTCTAGAGTGCCCCAACTATAACAATTTCAACCAAAGAGTTCTTCGTGCCACAGTGTCATTCGACGTGTATATATTAACTACATTATTTTCTCTGTCTGGTTAGCAATTTTACCTGAGACTAGAAGATAGTGCCTTACCTTCAGAACATCTTCACACACAAAAATTGTCGGATCCTATAAACATGCTAAGCCAACAGATCTACTAGTTGAATCTATAATCGTAAAATTCAACACAGATCTGCCCTGAAAAGTGTTAAATAAGAAATTAGAAGAAGACTATAATTTGGTTTCCTGGATGGCGACAAAGTGAACACCATGACTCGTTTTTAGGCGGCGAATCCATTCCACTTTCCGGGCATCTCGCACCCCACGCAAGTTTATTGACAGATAATTCATTGATAACCGACATCCTCGCCTTCACCAATAATCAAATCACGAGTTTCTTCTTCAAAATTAGCTAACCCAATCCCAATAATAGACCCAACCCTGGAAGTCGCCTCTGTTTCAGTTGTGATGTTCACAGAGGATTGTCCTTCAGATGCTAAAATAGGCGGTCCTTCAAACCTGGTTGGAGCTTCAACCTTAGTCGGAGCTTCATATGCGATCGAATTACCCGAATGAACACTGTTCTCCTGTTGTGTTCCCGAATTTCCTAAGCGTGGTGGATTATTTAGGTTAAACCTAGAATGACTAGAAGGACAATCTACGTGGGCACTTTTAACTACTAGGCTCTGGTATGACCGTTAGGTTTTTCCTTAAACAAATCCTCCCTGTTTGACTCATACTCCCTAGCCGCCCCCTTTTCCCCATGCACAAGAACTTGATCATTTTACAGTACCCGAGGAGGCGTCGGTTGGTTTTCCACCCCTTCCTATTCCTGCCCAACAGGACTTGGCCATCTACCGCATTTTCCGACAACATAGGTTGTTGGAATTCGCCTTCTTCCTCCTCCTCATCCATTACCTCTTCCTCCAAGTTACCATCACACTCTTGAGACTATTAAGGATTCTCCCTCCTTAATGACAACTTAACTACTACAAAAGGGGGCATTTGCTATGGAATTTTACTAAAAAAAAATCGGTCGCAAATATTGCTACGGATTGGCTACGGACAAATTTTGCTACAATTTAGCCACAGATATTTCGTAGCAAACAAAATCGATAGCAAAATTAAGGAAATAATATATAACAAAAATAACTTCTGAGAATAGTTTGGACAAGAAGTCCGCCATTGTTTCGATAAATTCCCCGGCAACTATATGATCTCTAAATGTTAATAATACCTTTAAGCCTCTGAAGAAACAGTGATCTAATTAAGGTATTAATTAGGTGGATTTATGTTCCTATCATAGTGGTTAATCTTCTTTTAGGTATTTGAGCTCCGACTGGTTAATCAACCTGCAAAACAGAACACCGTTACTCGTTAAGAGGGGAATGTGGGGGTTTCCCTCTTAACCGGGCTCCGGCGTGAGAATAAGCGATTGCTTTGAGAGTAATTAAGCAGTTAAGAGTAAGAGCCGAGAGAATAGAATGAATAACCTGAGGAATGAAGGTCCCTATTTATAGCCGGAGAGGTGTAAGAGGTTGTGGGCTGATGGGCCTTGGGCCAGAAACGGACAACAACGAATATGCTCTTTGCCTTGCTGGCCTCGACTGCTTAGTGGCTTCTAGATGCTCGTCGGTGCTGGCGCACCTTGATTGGAGCCACGTGTCATTGTTGTCGGCCTTGTTGTCCCTTCTGTCATCAGCAGACAAGTGGAGATCGTGGGACAGTTGTCCCCGTCTCTTGATTGGTGCCATGTAGGCGTCCTTGTGTACTTATCGTCAGAAGATCGTGGCGCACGATTGAACAGAGCCTGCTGGACGCTCATTGGTTCTTTTTACTGCCACTTGTACCCTGTGTACCTCTGTAGGTAACAGCGCGTCTTCCTATGGAGAGGATTTTGTTTGATGGCAACTAACCCGCGCGGGGCTAGTGTGCTCACTTATGCCGTTGTTTTTATGCTAAGTGTTGCTATCTGAGTTTATTATGTGCTCTTCCTCGCGCGGGGATAAGTCACAATGTGATGTGAGCCGCGCGAGGTTGTTATTATCAAGTTGTTATGCTAAGGAGTATGGTCTCACGTGCAACCTGTTATGAGGTTTGCGCGACTTTTTGGGACCATACCCCTTCAAGTCCCCCCAGTCCAGTGCTGCACCATGCGCAACGCGAGTGGTTGGAGCTCTGGACTTAATAAAAATAAGAAAAGGGGAAATTGTCCTTTTGGTCCTGACTTGTAAGGCGCAAGTGGAAAACTGTTGTTTTCGATGCGCAGGTACTAGGCAGGTGTCGAGTGATTTCTTGTTTATCCTTTTAAGCGCGCGGGGTTATAGTGGTTTACGTATATCTGGCGCGACTCATATGACTTCTGCATGAAGTTACTTGCATGTTTTATGGCGGGAAACTTCGAAATTTGAACTTCTGACAGGTTGGTGAGATAAGTCGCTGAGGGCGACGTTTGAGTTGACCCCTGGCACGGGTGTCATCATGCCGCCTGCGGCGGTTGCACTTCGTGTCAGGAGAGTGAGGCCCACGCGCGCGTGGTAACCGTCACTCCTGGTTTCCCGCTTGACGTGGCAGCCTCCTGTTGGTTAGCCTAGCGGCGAATTCGGCACGGTTACCCATCGCATTAAATGCGATGGGTATATATATCCGAAGAGAAAGGTGAGAGATTCACTTTCTCTTCGTTTCTTCTCCAATTTCCTCTCAAACTGTCTTTGAATCTTCAAAGTGTTCTTCATCTTCTTCAAGATTTCTTCAAATCTTCAAACTTTTCTTCGTTCTTTTTTCCAGATCCTTCTAAAATATGAGTGAGGAGCACCAAGAGGTTCCTGCTAGTGAGGAAGGACCGGTCCCAGTCCTTAGATGGGACCTAGGTTTGTTCGAACAGATTGTTCGGAGCTTCAGATTCCCACCGGAGTGGGACGCCCGGTATCCGGCTCAGGGCCAAACCGCGGCTGATGCCCCACCCGGCTATATTACCCTGTATGAAGATTTCTTTCTTCAGGGTAACTTCCGGCTGCCGGCGACCAATTTTCTGGGTAGCATCCTTTCTTACTACCAGTTCCACATATCTCAGATGAGTCCACCTGGGATGGTGAGGGTGCGACACTTCGAGTTCTTATGCCAGTCTCATGGCATCGAGCCAACTGTCGACAAATTTCGATCATTCTATCAACTCTAAAGGACGATGGGGTTCTTTTCATTTGCAAGCCGAGGTGCGGCGAAGAAGATCTTGTTGAATCCACCAAAGAGTTTCCATGACTGGAAACCCAAGTTCTTCTTCATCAGGGAAGAAGTCGTGCCGGTCGCTATGACCTTTAGGGAATGGACTGAGGCCATACCCAAGGAAGATCTGCCGATCCCGAAGACGGCTTTGTGGTACCAACAGCTGACCTCAACCCCTAACCGGGTGTTTGGGGAAAATGTTCTAGTTGCAGCAAAGATGAGTGACCAGTGGTCACCTAGCAGTAGGGAAGTTCCCGTTTTAAAGCTTGGCGATCAAGGTTAGTCGTTTGTTTGTTCTTTTTCTAAGTATGATTTCTTTGATTATTGCTTATGTATCTCCATTTATAGAAGTGCAACTTTACCAAGCTGCCTTCTCTACTTTTGGAGGCTCCATGGGCGTTCGCCCAGTGCGCGATGATGAAGAAAGCTGGTATGACCAGATTAAAGGGAACTTCATGTTTCCAGCTGCTGATGCCTTTGCTTCGCCGCCAACTGCTACTGAAGGTGCGCAATATCCAAAACCTCGTCCATTGCGCTCTATGACTCTCGCTGGGAAAGAAACTTTCTATCTTTCCAGCGAGGAGTCCGTAGGATCTTCCAGCGGCGAGCTAAGCTCTTGGTCTAAAATATTTGCAGGTGTGTTGCGCGACCTGGGGATTGACCCAGAGGAGAAAAAGAAGAAACCGGTGAAGAAGAAGAAGAAAGCGGAGCCGGAGGTGACCAGCAAGGGCACTGGCCCTAGTCGCGCAACAGCTGCTGCTGGCAAAGGTACTCTTCGCCTTCGTCAACGTGACTTGGATGATTATGTGATCATCAGTGACTCATATGAAGGTTTATCTCATGTAGCTAAGGGAAAAGCTGGTGCTGGTGGGTCAAAGAGTTCTGGGAGCGCGGGTTCTCGTAACCCCGATGCTGGCGCGACCCCCAGTTTTCCCGAAGATGTAGAAGAGGAGGAAGATGCTGGTGCCCGACTTATTGGGCGAAAGAGGGGTAGGAGCGAGGCTACAACTGGTGTGGCCTCCGCGCCTCAATCTGTTGTGATCCCTGCGATAGGGAAGACGAGCAGGCTGCGCTCGTTGTATCAATTTTCTCCTGGTATGTTCTTTTCTTCTCTTCTTTTCTAAAAAACTTCTTTGCTTATACTTGCCTTGTTTTGTAGAGATCAAGAAGAAGACCCCTGAAAAGGCGGTTACATTCGTTGAGGCGGGGGTAAAAAGGCCCAAGATAACCGTCAAGTCCACTGACGCTGCAGCTCAGGACGCCGCGAAGGCGGCTGAGGCGCAGCGTAAGGTGGAGGAGGCGCGTAAGAAAGAAGAGGAGAAGAGAAAGAAAGAAGAGAAGAAAGTAGAGGAGGAGAGAAAGAAAAGAGAGGAGGAGGAGAGGAAGAAAAAGGAGGAGGAGGATAGGAAGCGCAGGGCGGAGCAGGAGAGGCTGGCTGAGGTGGCTAAGAAGCAGGCCTTGGAGAAGGAGATGGCGGCGAAAAAGGCTATGGATCAGCCTCTTAAACCTCCAGGCCCTGAGGTCACCAAGCCACCTAACACCGGTCCCGTTACTACTTCCAAGGCTTCTAGCCGCTTCTCCTCAAGTGGCGCGAGCTCTGGTGGAGCTGGGGGTTATAACCCCAATGTGGTAGGGGCGAAAGATACCGTTGGAGATATCTACTACAAGACATATACTGAAGAAGAGCGCGGTGATGCCCTCCATCATGCCCCCTGGAGCTTAAAACAGAAGGATACATTTGCTGAGTTTAGCGCTTCGCGTGAATGGTTTTTGAATTCCTTCCCCCCTGGTGAGGTCAATCGGCAAAGGGCAAAAACCCATGAGATGTTATATCGTACTTATATTCTTGGGGAGGCCAATGCCCGCTCTGCCAACCATCAGATCGTTCGCGAATGGCGGACGATGGTCAGAGAACGTGCCGATTGGGAGGGTTACCGCGAGCGTACTCTGAAGCGAATTGCGGAGTTTGAGAAGTCGAAAGCTGCGCTCGACGAAGAAAGAGCCAAGTTTGAGGCTGACAAGAAGGCAGAGGAGTGGGGCCGCGAGGGGCTGCAGAAAAAACTCCACAATGCTGAGGAGCAACTGGCCAAGGAGAAGGCCGAGTTCAAGCGTATATGCGCCCAAGACAACGAGCGTACTTATGCTCTACGACAGAAGATCGTTGGTCTTGAGGCTACAGTTGCGGACTTGACCTCAAAGGTGGAGGAAGCGCAGGGTGAAAAAACTGCCAAGCAGCAGATGGAGGTTAGTTCTACTGATTCTCGCTCTTCCTTTTTGTTTACGAGATTTCTCTAAGTCAATTCTCAAGGTGTTTGTCAATTTTTAGGTTGAGCTGACTGAAGCCAAGGTGCAATTGTCTAACAAGGACAAGGATCTCCATGCCAAGGACGTTGAGATAGCGGAACTCAAGCGTCGCTTGAATGAGCAAATCGACAGATGCGAGTCTTTGGAGATTGACCTTGAGGCTGAGAAGGTCAAGGCTGCTGATGCTGAGGAGGCGCGTGCTGTGAGCACTGCCGCGCTGAATGTGGCTCAAACCAACTACTCTGAGGCTCAAGGTATCGTCGATACACTTGTCTCAGAAGCGGAGTGGATGCGCACTCGTGGAGTAGTGATGGTAAGTGCCTTGTGCTTTTTTCTTAAGTTGATTTGAAGAGTTTTTTCTTTAATGCTTATCTTTTGTTGAAGGTTGCCAACTCCATCTTGAATGCGAACGAGCTAGATCGCGCTGTGGCGGCTCTGACAGATGCGGCGCGTGCGGTGGGTCACCGAGGAGGTTACCTGGAGTGTGCTGATCATGTTGAGCAAATGCTTGGGCAAGAATTTGACACAAGCCACTGCTCAGTAACAGATCGTGCCGATGCTGCGCTGGCAAGTGCTGAAAATTCCTATGACAACCTCTCCTTGCCTATCATGGAGTTGGTTGTCGAATCGTTAAAGAAAGACGACTGGTGCCAGCGTCTTAAGGCAATCCTCGATCCACCGGTCACCGTCGAGTTGTCCGACGAAGAGCCAGCTGGTGATGATGGCGGTGATGGTGATGATGATGGCAACGATGATGATGGTGAAGATGACGGAGATGATGGTGATGATCGTCGCGAAGAGTAGGAGAGCTTGTTGAGTAGTTAGTTGGTAGGCACTTGTGCCTTTGTAATTTCTTTGATAGTCTTATGTATGGTGCTGCGCAGTTGCGCAAGATGTTAATGGAACCTTTTGTTTTTCTGTTGCAATTACTGCATTGTTATAAAAACTTATGCTAAATTAGCTCGAATAAATGGAAGCGTTTTCTAAGTATAAGGTGGCCACCCGGTCTCGCGCTTTGTTTGCGGAGGACCTTGGAGGTGGTTTGAACCATCTCAAAATGCTGGAGTGTTTTCGCGCTAATCAGAAGTTTAACATGCATTTGTAACGAAAAAACAATGTAATAGAACATGTCGTATGTTTTCATTCAAGTCAGAAGTTGGCTCTTAGGCCTTCATACATATTTGCCAATGGCTCGTAGCCGGCGTGGCGAAACTGAAAAATGGCGCAAGGCCGAAAAGATTACATATAGCATTTGCGCAATTGTTGCGCATTCCAAGTTCTTGGTAAGATGTGGCCATCTAAGGTGCGCAATTTGTAGGCCCCTTTGCCTAGGACTTCATGAATCAGATATGGGCCTTCCCATTTAGGTGCCAGTTTCCCTGGGCGTTCCGCATTTGATGCTTCGTTGTCGCGAAAGACGTACTCCCCTGGATTGAAGGTACAAATGCGAACCCTTGTGTTGTAGTACCTTTCCAGCTGGGTTTTGTATTTGGCCTCTCTGATTCTTGCGATTTCGCGTCGTTCTTCTAACAAGTCTAAGTCTAGACGCCTTTCCGCTTCATTGTCAACCGTGTTGACCGTGGTCATTCGCGGCGAGGGCAGGCCAATCTCCGCCGGGATTACCGCCTCTGAGCCATAGACCAGGCTGAAAGGGGTCTCGCCGGTACTCGTCTTTGGCATGGTCCGATGAGCCCATAAAATGCTTGGGAGCTCATCGACCCATCCGCGCCGCCTTGTTCCTAATCTGGCCTTTATCCCTTCGACGATGCATTTGTTCACACTTTCCACTTGTCCGTTGCCTTGTGGGTGCGCAACGGAGGTGAAAATGTGTTCAATGTTCATCTCCTTCATCCAGTTCTTAAGATCGTCTGAAGCAAAGTTGGTGCCATTGTCTGTCACGATCTTGAGCGGGAGGCCGAATCTGCATATGATGTGCTCCCATATGAACTTGCGCACAATCATAGCTGTGGTGGATGCAAGGGCTTTGGCTTCTACCCACTTCGTGAAATAGTCGACAGCTACTATGATGAACTTTACGGCGCCGGGGGCATCCGGGAAGGGTCCCACCATGTCAATTCCCCATTGCTGAAAAGGCCATGCGGTGGACACGGGGATAAGATCATTTTTAGGCCGCAGTGTTTTTGGAGCGTGCCTCTGGCAAGAGTCACACTTGCGGATCTCCTTCATTGCGTCAACATGCATACCAGGCCAGTAGTAACCGGCGCTCATGATCTTTGCGACAACCATCCTTGGTCCGGAGTGGATGCCGCAAATCCCTTCGTGGATTTCCCTTATCAAATAATTCGCGTCCTGGGGGTCCACACAGCGCAGTAGTGGTCCCAGGAAGGATTTTCGGTACAGGATACCGCCGTTCATTTCGTACTGTAAGGCTTTGTTTTGGATCTTTTTTGCTTCCGCTTTGTTCTCGGGAAGCACCCCTTCTTGCAAGTATTGGATGATGGGGGTCATCCATGATGTCTGCCCTGTTTCGATTACGTTAACTTGGCGCAGTAAAACCGATGGGTTCTTGAGTACCTCTATCCTTACATCTTTGGCGAGATGTTGAAAGGAAGTCGAGGCGAGCTTGCTCAAAGCATCGGCAGGCTTGTTTTCTGAGCGGTTAATGTGTATAACTTTGTGAGATTTGAATTGCTGTAGCAATTCCTTCGCTTGTTCCAGATACAAGGCCATGACTTCTCCTTTCGCGTCGTATATGCCGTTCACTTGACTCGCGATCAGGAGTGAGTCAACATGTGCGCGCAAGCTTTTTGCTCCCATCTTGATGGCGAGGCGTAAGCCTGCCAGGAACGCTTCGTACTCAGCCTCGTTGTTGGTATTTTTGAAATCCAACCTAATGGCGTAAGTAAACTCGTGATTCTCGGGGCTTACTAAGCGCAAACCTGCTCCCGCGCCATCTTCATTTGATGCTCCGTCAGTGTAAAGCATCCACGTCTCCTCTGTTGTGTTTTCCTTGGGAGTCTCTATCATCTCGCATTCCTTGATTTTATCAGCCGGCACTTCTGTGATGAAGTCGGCGAGGACCTGCCCCTTAATGGCTGGGCGCGGCCTATACAAGATGTTATGGCCGCCCAGTTCAATGGCCCATTTTGCCAACCTGCCTGATGTCTCAGGCTTCTGAAGTATAGTGCCAATGTGAAAGTTGGTAAGCACGGTTATCACATGGCCTGTGAAGTATCGGCGCAATCTTCGGGAGGCGTGTAGTAGCGCGAGAACCAGCTTTTCCATTGTGGAATATCTTGTTTCTGGGTCTGTGAGTACCCTGTTGACGTAATAGATCGGGGTTTGCACGCCATTCCTGTCTACCAACAATACTGACCCTACTGCCTTATCCGAGGAGGACAAGTACAGCACAAGGGGTTCTTTTTCAAACGGTGCCGTCAGCGTAGGGAGTTCGATCAGACACGCTTTCATTTGTTGAAAAGCTGTTTCGGCTTCCGGGGTCCATTTGAACTCTTGCTTCTTCACACAATTGCGCAACGTGCTAATGAAGGGATACGACTTTGCGGCGTGATTGGAGAGAAAACGATTTAGCGCGGCCAGCCGGCCGGCTAGTCGTTGCATTTCCTTGATGTTTCTTGGTGAGGGCATTCGTTCTATAGCTTGTACCTTCTCTGGGTTCACCTTGAAACCGCCGTTAGTGACAATGAAACCCAGAAACTTCCCTTCTTCCATGCCAAAGGAACACTTGGCTGGATTTAGCTTCATATTTACGCTGCGCAATGAGTTGAACGTTTTTTCGATGTCTTTTAACATTTGGTCCTCTTCGGGACTTTTCACCACTAGATCATCGATATAAACCTCAATGTGCTTTCCGATGTCACCTGCGAAGGTTTTGTCCATCAAGCGTTGATAAGTCGCGCCTGCGTTCTTTAAACCAAAAGGCATTTTGGTGTAGCAGAATATTCCAAAATCAGTCCTGAAGGCTGTCTTGTCTTCATCTTCTAGCTTCATCTGCACTTGATGGTATCCTTTATAGCAATCCAAGAAACACTTCCATCTGTAAGGCGCGAGGGAGTCAATCTTTTTATCGATCTCTGGCAAGGAATAACAATCCTTTGGGCATGCTTTGTTGAGATCGGTGTAATCTACACACATGCGCCATCCGCCATTTGATTTTTCCACCATTACTGGGTTCGCGACCCAGCTTTGATATCTTACCTCTCTCAGGATTCCAGCCTTGAGCAACTCACATACTTGCTCATTCATCGCTTTTGTCTTATCCGCGCCTAGGCTGCGCCTTCGCTGGACTTTTGGTTCTACAGAAGGGTACGTGTTTAAGCAATGCTCAGTTATGTTGCGCGGGACACCGGTCATGTCTGACGGGGTCCAGGCAAATATATCCATGTTGCGGAACAGCAGTTGCTTTAAACGTTTTCTGATGTCTGACGAAATGGCGTGGCCAATTGTCACTGTCTGTTCTGGGTACTTGCGGTTTAAGACCCATTTTTCTGGCTCGGTCGTAGAGACCTTCGCCGCTTTTGTTGGGCGCAGCTCTTCAGTTGACATCACTTCTTTCTTGGCGTATATGATTGCTACGCCTGTCCTGGTAGGGAAACCTATGGCAGAATGAGGTGTTGAAGTCACCATGTTTAGTTCGCCTTGTGTTTCCCTTCCAATGAGTACATCGTGTCTTGACTTCACTGGCATTACCATGAAGTTTACGGTTGTTGTTCTTGAGTGTTTCCCGTCAGAGAGCGTGACGGGGAAACTGATTTGCCCGAGAGGGAAGACCATTTCATTGCAAAAGCCGGACAAAGGATAATCGACTGGCTCGAGTCTCGCTTTGTCTTCTTCATCGAGTTGGTTGAAACATTGTTCGTAGATGATGTCGGCTGTGCTTCCTGGGTCGATGAAGATGTATTCAGTTTCATAGTGACCAATTATGCCAGTAATGACGACGGGTCGTGTGGCGCGAGGACCGCCGCGCACTACTGGGAATATGACTTGCTGTTCTTGCCAAGAAGGCTCGTAGGGCCGTTTGCCTTTTTCTCTCGCGGTGTATCTTGGTCCGTTGACCATGTGAGTCTCTAGCCGTCTCACCTTTTTGTGGCTACCTTCATCGTGACGTTGGAGTTGACGGGTGTCCTTGCGCACATTCTTCACTAAATGGCTTAGTTTGCCGCTTTTGAGCGCCCTTTCGATTTCTTGGCGCAAGCTGTAACAGTCGTCGGTTAGGTGCCCTGAATCTTTGTGAAAGTCGCAGTACAAGCTAGGGTCTTGCCCTTTCTTGTTTGTCATTGGCCTTGGCGCCTTGAAATCGACATTCTCCGTCATCAATACCTCCTTTGGAGTTTTTGTGAGCGGAGTCCAGTGTTTGTCACGATTCTCGTCTCTGACCGCTTTCTTGTAACCGATTCGGTCAATTGTTTCTCGCGCATCTTCTCTGTAACGTGGCCTGTCGTCGCGGCCTCTGGGTCTCTCAAACTTCCAGTCATGACTCTTGTACTTGTTGCGCTTGTTGTTGTTGTCGCGCGGCCTCTCGTTTGCTCTTGAGAACCGATCTTCGGAGTAATAACCCTTTCCACCAGCAAGGGACTCCTCGGTTTGCGCGACGATCTTTGCTGCTTCCATCAGTTTATCCCACTCTTTTGGCATCCCATCTTTGCCTGTGATGGTTCTAATGAGGCTATCACAGCGTATAGCCTTCTTGAAGTGGCAGCGCATGAGTTGCTCACTGACGCCGCCAATCTCTAAACATTCTTTGTTGAAACGCGTGATGAAGTCCTCCAGACCTTCACCATCCCTTCGCCATATATCTTCTACTTCCGCCGTATCACGCTGATAGCGACGTTGTTGGCTAAAATAGCTTAAGAATTGTGTCTTGAAGTCTGTCCATGACTTAATCTTTCCGGGCGGAAGGCTATCAAACCAGGCACGAGCCGCTCCGGTAAGAGTCTGAATGAACAGGTGGCACCACATGGGCATGTTCCAACCTCCCATGCAGCCCACACTCGTGAATGTTCTGACGTGGTCGTCTGGGTCAGTCAACCCATTGAACTTCCCAACGGTTGGGGGTAGCTTCTCTCGTGAGAGTGGTGCGAGTGCGATTTTCGGGATAAACTTGGAGTGTTCCGCAGCTTCCGCTGGTCTGTATGCCAGGCGGAAATCTCGTTCAGCTTCTTCTGTATAGCCAATGTGTTGTCTTGGCTTATAGTACTCATGGTTCTTTGGTAAACGATTAAAGACCGATGATTCTTCATCACCTTCCCATGTAGGATCATATGGGTCGGTTTCTTCCCATTCGTTGTTCATGTTGCGCGGCGTGAGCCGGCTGTGAACAGGGCCTCGTTGAAGGTTCGACGGATACTCATAGTAACTATCCGTTTCCTCTCTTGTATCGCGCGTGTCTTGTACGCTTAAACGCCTTGTAGGGGGAGGCCTGTTGGTTCTGCCTTGTATATTGGCCGGTGGTGGCATTTGGCGCACCCCCTGACTCGGAGGGGTGACCAAGGTCGGTTCTGCCGTCAAAACTGCCTGCTGCGCGATGAGCGATTGGTATGCTGCATTGATAGTGGCGATGTTCTTGGCATACCACGAGGCTGGGGTTTCGCCTTCTGGTAAGCCAAGTAATGCAGATACATTTTGAGGTGGCGCTGGGTTGGACGGTCCTTCGCCGTTGTTACCTGGGGTAACCATTTGTGTGATACGGGTAACGCTCCCGCGCTGACCCCCCGTGTTGGTGACCTCAACTTCACCTATTTCTTCGACTTGGGCTTGGAGGTTTTGGACTCCTTCACCCAAGGCCGTGTTAGAGTTGGCTCCGAAGCCGAACTCTGGAAAGATTCCCTGACCAGTCATAGTCGAAGGATGAACAGATGTCAAAGGCTCAAATAAAGAAGATGAGGGTGGTTATAGAAAAAATCGGTGGGCGCCAATGAAGAAACAGTGATCTAATTAAGGTATTAATTAGGTGGATTTATGTTCCTATCATAGTGGTTAATCTTCTTTTAGGTATTTGAGCTCCGACTGGTTAATCAACCTGCAAAACAGAACACCGTTACTCGTTAAGAGGGGAATGTGGGGGTTTCCCTCTTAACCGGGCTCCGGCGTGAGAATAAGCGATTGCTTTGAGAGTAATTAAGCAGTTAAGAGTAAGAGCCGAGAGAATAGAATGAATAACCTGAGGAATGAAGGTCCCTATTTATAGCCGGAGAGGTGTAAGAGGTTGTGGGCTGATGGGCCTTGGGCCAGAAACGGACAACAACGAATATGCTCTTTGCCTTGCTGGCCTCGACTGCTTAGTGGCTTCTAGATGCTCGTCGGTGCTGGCGCACCTTGATTGGAGCCACGTGTCATTGTTGTCGGCCTTGTTGTCCCTTCTGTCATCAGCAGACAAGTGGAGATCGTGGGACAGTTGTCCCCGTCTCTTGATTGGTGCCATGTAGGCGTCCTTGTGTACTTATCGTCAGAAGATCGTGGCGCACGATTGAACAGAGCCTGCTGGACGCTCATTGGTTCTTTTTACTGCCACTTGTACCCTGTGTACCTCTGTAGGTAACAGCGCGTCTTCCTATGGAGAGGATTTTGTTTGATGGCAACTAACCCGCGCGGGGCTAGTGTGCTCACTTATGCCGTTGTTTTTATGCTAAGTGTTGCTATCTGAGTTTATTATGTGCTCTTCCTCGCGCGGGGATAAGTCACAATGTGATGTGAGCCGCGCGAGGTTGTTATTATCAAGTTGTTATGCTAAGGAGTATGGTCTCACGTGCAACCTGTTATGAGGTTTGCGCGACTTCAGCCTCCCACGTATTATAAACCCACCTCTTTAGATTATAAACCCGCCTCTTTGGAAAAAAAATGCATAGTGAAGTGTTGTAACTAACCAGATAACAAACCATTCAGCCGAATCCTAAAACATACAAAATAAAAGCAAAAAAGGTAAAGGTAAGCAACTAAGAAAGAAACGTTGTAACTATTAGTTTCATACTTTCATCCATGGATTATCTTTGTGAAATATGGATAACTTTAATATTTAAAAATTATTCTATATTTAATAACCATTACCTTTTTATTTAAACTCCTTGTTTGCCATTAAAATTAACTTCCGTATTCGCTAGCAAGGTTAAATAGTTATAAACTCCTTGTTTGCCATCGTTTATAACACTCAAAGAATGAAAAAGGGCCAACCCTTAATAGGCTAAACATGTATCGACCGCCCATCTCTTATGGGTTGATTAATGTTGGGCATTAGCCCAGATTTAAGGTAATCTCTTCAGTTTCGTAAATTGAAAAAAAACAAAAAACAAATGGTCAAAAGGTTAAAATTAATTTTTATACTTTGGTGTGTTTATTTGTAAGATTTTATATTGGATACATGCATTTATAATAGTTTAGTTTGATAAGATTAATGAATAAGTCTCTAAATAGTTATCCCATACTCTCACACAATCAAACATTATAAACATTTGTAGCAAGAATGCGCTACAAGTAAGAAATTGTACAACACTTTTAAGTTTTAAGTTAAGTTTTGATCATCAAATTTCACTCCATTAATCCAGCTCATATAACCAATCATCAATGGCGTTAAAAGTCAAGTATTGTAGAATTAAGCTACAAGTTTAGAGGAACCGACATCAAAACTTAATCTTTATGAAGTAACCTCTATGTTTCAACTCCTCATAACAAGTTTCCATGAACATCTATGATCTATTGTTTCTCTTCCCCTCATGATTCATGGTGTAACCGAATCATATCTTCGTTTATGTTGAACCCGATTTGTGGCAGATGCAAGTTGACGAAGATCAAAATTCCCTAAGAAAAGAAGCAACCTTCATATATTGTAGTTTTACGATCCGCAAGTAAAATGGTTGTGTTTTTATTACTCAACAACAAGATAACTTGATTTTGTAAACTGTCAATCGTATAAGTTGGACAAGTATTTGAAGAATAATTACGTGTGAGATATGGAACATATATTGTACGTAAAGAATTTGGGTTGATTTATTTAGTTAGTAAAGTTTATTAAAATAATGGACGTAACAACTCTATATAATCCCTCTCCTCACTTCTCATTTCATATCCCAAACACACAAAAAACCTTCATATCCCAACACATACAAAAAAGCCAAAAACATGGCACAAAATGTTCTTTCTTTCTTGGTTCTTTTTTTCGCAATCTTTGCGTTTTCAACTGTTGTCGAGTCTATTTCTCGCGAAAGGGTGTATCTTGAGTCGCAATGTCGATCAGCATTGTATCGCGATCTATGTGTTAGAACTCTATTGCCATATATGAACAAAAAAGTCGTACCAAGCCCACAACGGCTAACTCAAATTTCACTAGCCTCATGTCTATCCAAAGCTCGGGTAACAAAGACCTATGTGAACATGATAGCAAAAAGATTGAATGAAACAGGTAAAGTTCAAGAGTTCCAAGCCTTGGAAGAATGTATTCATCAAATCGACAATGGTGTGGATCAAATTACGCGATCTTTTAAGGAGTTACAACAAATGGGAACCGATGGGGATGAGAACTTTGTGTGGCACGAAAGCAACGTGCAGAGTTGGGTGAGTGCTGCCTTGACAGATATCACCACATGCATTGATGGGATCGCGGGGGATGGAATTGGTCGTAAGGAAAAGGCCATGATCAATGCACGATTCGTGAATATGAAGCAACTCGCTAGCAATTCTCTTATGATGTTCACTCGTTTCACAACACGTTATCGCGCCTCTCGTGGCATCAAGAATCCCTAAATCCACATACAAGTTGTGTTATTTCAAAGTATGAATGTCGTATATAATTGTGATGATACTTATAAGTAGGTATGCCATATATAATAGGTGTAACCTACTCATAGGTGTATTGTTTTTCTTGTGTGGTTTTGATGATTGTATCTATCATCCATATATTAAATAAACACAATTGCTTACAATTGTACTAGTGTTTTCACAAATTATTGAGCTTCCATTATGTAGGAACCGTTCACGTAATTGAATAAAATAAAACAGATTTTATTATAACTGATTACAATACAAAATGAAGAAAGCAAAAATACAATTTAATTACAACTGAAATAAACGACAATACAAGAAGGGGTAGAAGCAGAGTGGCTGAGTCACGTGTTCAACACGCTTCCCTTAAAACAAATTCCGAGTCTCCCAAGAGTACTCGTTTTGTTTCCCAGGGTACAACAGCCGGAGCAGTAGTACTGCCGGAGTTCGCCTACAACCCGAAGGTTACCTTGAAAGCTGCAAGAAAATTCTGGAGAGAAAGTTTAGATTGCTGTTGTGTTACTGGTGTGTCTCTGAAGTGGGTATGGAGCTGTATTTATACAGCTCCTAGGTTGAAACAGTCAAAATGAATTAAATGAGAGGTTTAAATTGCATTAAACGTCTTCAATGCAATTTAATACGTCATTTAATTCTCAGTCAAAGCCTATTAACTCGTCAGTTACGAAGCTGGACTGAAACTGCCCTGTCATTCAATGCTGGAAGCTTCTGTGCGGCGTGCGGCCTCTTGGCTCACTGTCGTGCGGCGTGCGGCCTCTTGGCTCACTGCCATGCGGCGTGCGGCCTCTTGGCTCACTGCCGTGCGCCGTGCGGCGGTGCGGCTCAAGTCCGTCCATGCGGCGTGCGGCGGTGCAGCTCAAGTCCGTCCATGCGGCGGTGCGGCGGTGCAGCTCAAGTCCGTCCATGCGGCGTGCGGCGGTGCAGCTCAAGTCCGTCTATGCGGCGGTGCGGCGTGCGCCACGTCACCTGTGAGTCTATACGTGCGCGCCACACAGTCGCGCCGTATTGGCTCACTCTGGTGCGCCGCACACGGCACAGTAGGACCCATGCACCATGCTCCCAACCGCGCGCCTCGTGTACCCGCGCGCGCATGCGCATGACTGTCACGTCATGCGCCGCATCACCTACCACTTGGTCCTTGCAACCCTTGTGCTTCACCACGCGCGCGCGGTCAAAAATACAAAGGCGGCTCTCAAGCGGCTCGCGGCGATGCGAGCGTGCGAAGTGCGCCATCAAAGCGCCACATTGCGCCTCATCGCCCACGCCACGCGCGCGCGCGCGAGCGTGTGCGAGTGCGAGTTAGGGTGCTCCGCACCCTTCGCGAGGACACTAGTGAGTGCTTCCATGAAACAATAAGGATGGAGAGTTCCACCTTAAATACCCATTTAAGTTCCATCCCTCCTCCTATGTGGGACAAGATGCTACTTTCCCTTTAGTTTCAACATTGAATGTTCCAAACACCCAACTTTGAGCATCGATATCTCATTCATCTTAGCTCGGTTTTGGACGTGGTTTAGTTCGTTGCGAAGCTCTTCCAACATAGAACACAAACCCACAAATAAATACATAAAACCCGCTCATTTTATTATATTTATTTCTAGTCCAAAATAGGAAAAAATCATTTTCCTATATTTGTGAAAAATGCTATTTTCACCTATTTTTCCAACAATCCCCCACATGAAAAATGCTATTTTCATCAAATTTCCAACAATCCCCCACATGTATGGAAATGGATCTTTTCCTTACACTTTTCAAAGATAAACTTCGACAGTTGAGTATTGCAAGATAGGTAGGTTGAAGCCTTTGAACCTTCTTTTGTGAAGCGCACTTAGCTTACTAGCGGTGTGTAGACGCGATGTCCTTGAACATACCCCCATTTGTGTAAACGACAATACACTTCACACAATACTCTCCCTGGTTTGGCCAACTCCTCATTGTCGTGTCCTATTATGGTCCTGGAACACTAGCCTGGTTCTGCGAGAGCTCTAGGATTTGCGCACCCCACAAATCCATTTGAAGCGACCCCACTTCTCTCTAACATAGGTGATTCCCATGAATCATTAAAAGCATCATGGTTATTTGATTTCCCGAAATCATTAACCTTAATATGCTTAACCTCACTTCATGTCACTGATTGGAATGGACTAGGAAGTATATGTAACTCCCTTTTATGTAGTTTGGGGTACTCCCCCACAGTGACTCCGTTCTGGTAATATGATTAAGTTGTCCTATTGAACTTAGATCTTGGGATCTCCAGTCAACTAAGTTAGGTTTTCCTCATATTCCCATTAACCACGGGCTTTAGTCCCATTCCTCTTGACGACGTTTCTACTAACTCTCTGCTTAAGCCTTTTGTAAACGGGTCCGCAATGTTATCCGCTGATCTCACATAATCAATTGTGATAACACCCGTTGAGAGTAGTTGTCGTATCGTGTTATGTCTACGTCGCATATGCCTTGATCTGCCATTGTACATCAAGCTTTGAGCTCTACCAATCGCTGATTGGCTATCACAATGTACACATATGGCTGGCAAAGGCTTTGGCCATCTTGGAATATCTTCCACGAATTGACGTAGCCATTCCGCCTCCTCGCCTGACTTATCCAAGGCGATAAATTCAGATTCCATTGTGGATCTCGCTATGACCGTTTGCTTAGAAGACTTCCAAGCAATAGCAGCTCCTCCAAGTGTAAACACGTAACCACTTGTCGATTTGGAATCTTTATTATCCGATATCCAGTTTGCATCAGTGTATCCTTCGATCACTGCTGGTTGTCGGGTATAATGCAGTCCATAGTCTCTTGTGTATCGTATGTATCTAAGCACCCTCGTGATAGCCTTCCAATGATCCACGCACGGATTGCTGGTGTATCTACTTAGCCTACTCACCGCGTAAGCCAAGTCGGGTCTAGTACATGTCATTAGATACATTAGACTGCCTATAATTCTTGAATACTCTAACTGAGCAACTCCATCTCCTTTATTCTTCTTGAGATGTTGGGAGGTATCAACTGGAGTTCGAGCGACACTCGTATCTCCCGAGTTGAATTTTTCAAGAATTTTATCCACATAGTGAGATTGACTTAACACAAGACCTTCTTGGGTTCTTATGATCTTTACTCCAAGAATCACATCCGCTAAACCCATGTCTTTCATGTCAAATCTCGCTTTCAACATGCTTTTAGTAGCTTTGATAATTTTATCATTACTCCCAATGATAAGCATATCGTCTACATAAAGGCATAAGATGACATAACCTTCATTTGTGTCTTTGAAATAAACACATTTGTCGCACTCATTTATTTTGAAACCATTGTCAATCATGACATGATCAAACTTTTGGTGCCATTGTTTTGGTGCTTGCTTCAAGCCATACAAAGACTTGACGAGTTTACATACTTTACCCTCTTGACCTGGGGCGGAGAAACCTTCAGGTTGCTCCATGTAAATTTCTTCTTCTAAATCGCCATTTAGAAATGCGGTTTTAACGTCCATTTGGTGAACTTCCAAATTTCTTAAAGCCGCTATAGCAAGAACCAATCTAATCGAGGTTATGCGCGTCACAGGCGAGTAGGTATCAAAGTAATCTAGACCTTCCTTTTGTCTAAATCCTTTAATCACCAACCTAGCCTTGTACTTATCAATACTTCCATCAGTTTTCATCTTCCTTTTGAATATCCAACGATATCCAAGTGGTTTGCAACCAGGTGGAAGATCTACTAACTCCCAAGTATGATTTTGCAATATAGAATCTATTTCATTTCTTATTGCTTCTTTCCATTGAGGTCCTTCTGAAGAGGAAACCGCTTCGCGATATGTATTGGGCTCGCCCTCAACCATATAGCTAACGAAGTCTGGACCGTAGGATTTTTCAACCCTTGGCCTTTTACTTCGCCTACGATCAGTTTCTTCAACCTCAGGTTGTTCATGTGTCTTATCATGAACCACCTCATCAACTGGTGTAGATGAACTCTCACCTACTTCAAAATTAGGTGTTGATGACATTGCATGTGTTTGTCTTCTCAAAGGAAACACATTTTCAAAGTAAGACACAACGTTAGAATTCACCTCCATAATAGTGTTTACGTGTACATCAGGATTCTTGGACTCATGTACAAGAAAGCGATGTGCACTACTTTGATGTGCATACCCAATAAATATGCAATCAACAGTTTTGGGTCCTATCCTAAGAGCCTTAGGAGGTGGTACAGTCACCTTTGCTAGGCACCCCCACACTTTCAAGTATTTGTATGAAGGTTTCTTCCTTTTCCATAACTCATATGGAGTTTCGTCTCTCTTTTTGAGTGGTATCCTGTTCAAAAGATAATTAGCCGAGAGAATGGCTTCCCCCCACAGTTCGTGGCTCACCCCAGAACTTATCAACATGGCGTTCATCATTTCTTTCAATGTGCGGTTCTTTCGTTCCGCCACGCCATTTGATTGTGGAGAGTATGGAGGTGTACACTCATGTACAATGCCACTTTTTGCGCATAACTCGGCAAAAGGTGCAACATATTCGCCTCCTCGATCGCTTCGCAAAGCTTTTATCTTCTTTTGAAGTTGATTCTCAACTTCATTTTTATATAAGATAAATTTACTTATTGCTTCATCTTTACTTTTTAGTAAATATACATAGCAATATTTAGTACTATCGTCAATAAACGTGATGAAGTACTTATTTCCACCTCTCGTGGGTACCGCTTTTAAATCACAAATATCAGTGTGTATTAAATCAAGGGGTTCGGTTATTCGTTCAACCGATTTTGATGATGTTCTTGTAAGTTTGGATTCAACGCATGTTTCACATTTATAGTGTGAATCAATATGGAATGTTGGTATACAATTTAAATTGATTAAACGGCGTATTGAATTAAAATTAACGTGACCTAATCTACCATGCCATTTATTCGATTCAGAAAACTCAAGCATATAAGTAGAAGTAGTAGCAATTTTATTCATGTTCTTGACAGCCATTACATTCAATTTGAACATTCCATTTTGGGCATAACCCTTGCCTACATACGTTCCTCGTTTAGTTAGTACAAATTGATCGCTCTCAAAAACTAAACGAAATCCAAACTTGTTAAGCAACCATCCCGAGACTAGATTCTTGCGCAAGTCTGGGACATACAACACGTTGCTTAGAGTGAGCTCCTTCCCTGAAGTCCACTTCAAGATCACCGTTCCTTCACCCATGATGTCAGCGGTGGCTGCATTTCCCATATACAGCTTCTCTTCTCCAGAAAGCGCCTTGAAGGTGGTAAAGAGACTTTTGTCTGCACAAACGTGACGGGTCGCACCCGTATCAACCCACCAACCTTTTGGAGTATTGGTCACCGTATTGACCTCATCCATCATTGCGCTTTTGTCGGAAATCATTGCCACCAAAGGCATTCCGTCTTCATCCACCATGTGCGCACGCTCACGCTTTGGTTTCTTGCATTGGTTAGCCCGATGCCCCGGCTCGTCACAGTTGTAACAAGTCCCTTGGAACGTTTGAGGTTTCTTTTTCACAACCCCTTTCTTCGGTCCAAGGTTGCTAGCCTTTGCTTTCCCTTTCCCTTTGTCCTTTTTCCCCTTGCCCTTTGTGCCTTTAGAGGATTGCCCATGCTCAACCACGTTTGCACTAGCACTAGGCTGCACAAGGCTGTTTTTTAGGGCAATCCTATTCTCCTCTTCTATACGAAGACGAAGAACAAGGTCCTCCACCGACATTTCCTTCCGCTTGTGTTTAAGATAATTCTTAAAATCCAACCAAGCAGGAGGTAATTTCTCAATCATGGCTGCCACTTGAAATGTCTCGCTAAGTACCATTCCCTCGGCATGGATGTCATTTAGTATAATTTGCAACTCTTGGACTTGGTTCATAACCGGCTTGTTATCAACCATTTTGAAGTCCAAGAAACGGGCGACAACAAATTTCTTTGTTCCCGCATCCTCCGTTTTGTACTTTTTCTCCAAAGACTCCCACAACTCTTTGGAAGTCTTGATATTGTAGTACACATTATACAGTGCATCCGAGAGACCGTTGAGTACATAGCCTCGACATATGAAATCCGAATGCTTCCACGCATCTACCGCGCTCAGAGCCTGAGCGTCGGTCTCCCCTTCCGCAGGTTGGGGAACGGTTTCCGTCAAGAACCTCGCAAGGTTCATGGTGGTCAAGTAGAAGAACATCTTCTGTTGCCACCGCTTGAAGTGTAGACCCGAGAACTTCTCAGGTCTTTCAGCATGATTTGCCACTGTGGACGCTCCCACAGTGTTGGCAGGGGTTCCAACTACAACATTCGTATTGTTGTTGTTTGAGGTCGACATTCTGAAAAAATTAAAATTAAAATTTTTTTAGTCAATAAATTCTGATTTACGCACAAACCAGAAGGAAACTATTAAATTTTAATTTTACCACAATTTACTGTTTTGGCTTCTAAGTCCAACTTTGAAGACCAAAGACAGAAAATTTATAATATTTAGAACTTACTAATCGGCTTCTAAGTCCAACTTTAAAGACCAAATCAGAAAGTTTAGCAAATTTTTAGGACAAAATCTGATGTAACCAAAAATAGTTTTCAACCAAAGTCGCTCCTTTGAAGATGAAAACTAAAAAAAAATCTGTTTTTAAAACACAAACTGAGTGAAATCAAAACTGGTTTGAATCACAAACAGAATGGTTTTGATTACACGAACGGTTTTAAAAATTTGTTTTAAGATTGTAGGAACCGTTCACGTAATTGAATAAAATAAAACAGATTTTATTATAACTGATTACAATACAAAATGAAGAAAGCAAAAATACAATTTAATTACAACTGAAATAAACGACAATACAAGAAGGGGTAGAAGCAGAGTGGCTGAGTCACGTGTTCAACACGCTTCCCTTAAAACAAATTCCGAGTCTCCCAAGAGTACTCGTTTTGTTTCCCAGGGTACAACAGCCGGAGCAGTAGTACTGCCGGAGTTCGCCTACAACCCGAAGGTTACCTTGAAAGCTGCAAGAAAATTCTGGAGAGAAAGTTTAGATTGCTGTTGTGTTACTGGTGTGTCTCTGAAGTGGGTATGGAGCTGTATTTATACAGCTCCTAGGTTGAAACAGTCAAAATGAATTAAATGAGAGGTTTAAATTGCATTAAACGTCTTCAATGCAATTTAATACGTCATTTAATTCTCAGTCAAAGCCTATTAACTCGTCAGTTACGAAGCTGGACTGAAACTGCCCTGTCATTCAATGCTGGAAGCTTCTGTGCGGCGTGCGGCCTCTTGGCTCACTGTCGTGCGGCGTGCGGCCTCTTGGCTCACTGCCATGCGGCGTGCGGCCTCTTGGCTCACTGCCGTGCGCCGTGCGGCGGTGCGGCTCAAGTCCGTCCATGCGGCGGTGCGGCGGTGCAGCTCAAGTCCGTCCATGCGGCGGTGCGGCGGTGCAGCTCAAGTCCGTCCATGCGGCGTGCGGCGGTGCAGCTCAAGTCCGTCTATGCGGCGGTGCGGCGTGCGCCACGTCACCTGTGAGTCTATACGTGCGCGCCACACAGTCGCGCCGTATTGGCTCACTCTGGTGCGCCGCACACGGCACAGTAGGACCCATGCACCATGCTCCCAACCGCGCGCCTCGTGTACCCGCGCGCGCATGCGCATGACTGTCACGTCATGCGCCGCATCACCTACCACTTGGTCCTTGCAACCCTTGTGCTTCACCACGCGCGCGCGGTCAAAAATACAAAGGCGGCTCTCAAGCGGCTCGCGGCGATGCGAGCGTGCGAAGTGCGCCATCAAAGCGCCACATTGCGCCTCATCGCCCACGCCACGCGCGCGCGCGCGAGCGTGTGCGAGTGCGAGTGCGAGTTAGGGTGCTCCGCACCCTTCGCGAGGACACTAGTGAGTGCTTCCATGAAACAATAAGGATGGAGAGTTCCACCTTAAATACCCATTTAAGTTCCATCCCTCCTCCTATGTGGGACAAGATGCTACTTTCCCTTTAGTTTCAACATTGAATGTTCCAAACACCCAACTTTGAGCATCGATATCTCATTCATCTTAGCTCGGTTTTGGACGTGGTTTAGTTCGTTGCGAAGCTCTTCCAACATAGAACACAAACCCACAAATAAATACATAAAACCCGCTCATTTTATTATATTTATTTCTAGTCCAAAATAGGAAAAAATCATTTTCCTATATTTGTGAAAAATGCTATTTTCACCTATTTTTCCAACACATTACATCATTTCTTGAAAGTATTATGTAATAGAGTTTGTCGTCCAAATGGTTGCAGGTTCGATAAAAGATAACTTAGATGTCTTAAATAGGTATTGGTATAAGGGTGATCGGGGCACTCGCGGGGAGGGTGTTCGGTGACCCCATCCCCCGATCGGGAACACCGCCGCCATTACCGCGGGGACCCGATTCGGGGGGGAGGCACCGCGTTGAATGGCACAAAGATCGATGGTAGACGTTGGGCAACGGTCATATTTAAAAAAAAAAATTCAATTTTAATAATATAAATATAACCAACTTAATCTAATTTTTTTACCACACCCACCACTCTCAAACTCACTCTAAAAAAATCTATCAAATACAACACAAAATGGATTCCAAGTTCCCGTTTTTTTCTCCCCTACCCGACTTTCCCGACGATGAAGATTCACCGTCAAGCGATGGTAGCTTATTTTTCTTCCAAAATCCCATCCAACAAGCGGAGCTACTAGACACGGCATCGTCTAGTAAAAAAAATAGTCCGTCGAGATCGTGTGGGAGACCATGAGACACTCATGGCCGATTATTTTGTCGAAAATCCAAAATTTAATGCCGATATTTTTCGTCAGAGATTTCGTATGTCCAAGTCTTTGTTCCTAAAAATTGTTAGTGACGTGGAAGCGAATGCCGATATTTTTCGTCAGAGATTTCGTATGGGATTTCAAGGGAGAATGAAGAAAAGTTTCACGTCGTTGCAAAAGGTTACTTCTGCGATTAAACAACTTGCAACCGGTAACCCACCAGACGAAAATGACGAGTATTTAAATATGTCTGAAAGGACCTCTCGTGAGTGCCTTGAATATTTCTGCGAGACGGTCTGTAAAATGTATGCCGGTGAATTCTTACGTATACCAACGAGCCACGACGTTGCGCTATTGTATCAAGCTCATGAGGAGAGGCATCACCTACCTGGTATGTTGGGTAGTCTGGATTGTACACACTTCGTCTGGAGAATGTGCCCCACAGAATTGCGTGGACAATATATGAGAGGCGATCATCAATACCCGACGGTTATGTTAGAAGCGGTGGCGTCTCAAGATTTGTGGATTTGGCATGCTTTTTGTGGCCCGGCGGGTTCACAAAACGTCATCAACGTGCTGCAACAATCTCCATTATTTCTTACTCAACGAAACGGAACGTCGCCAAATTGTCCATTTCAGGTGAACGACCACTTATACAAACGCGAGTATTATCTTACTGATGGGATCTACCCTAGCTAGTCCGTGTTTGTGAAGTCTTTTCCATATCCTCACATCCCGAATGAAAAAAAGTTCAAGAGGCAACACGAGGCCGCAAGAAAAGATGTGGAACGGGCGTTTGGTGTGTTAAAGGCGAAGTGGGGAATACTAAATCGTCCAATGCGTTCGAAAACGGTGAAAAAGATAAGGTCCATCGTGTATACGTGCCTTATTTTACATAACATGATTATAAAAGACGACGGAAGGGCGACAGCACCGGTACATATTCAAGATCCTCCAGTCGAACCCGTCTTCGATGATACAGCTTATAGCGAGCTCATTGACGAAGAAACGCATTGGAGACTAAAACACGATCTCGTTGAGCATCTCGGAAGTTTAGATCTACCTCACCTTGAAGTGAGTTCCGACGACGAGTAGTTTGTTTTTATGTTTTTCTAGTTTGAATGTAATTTTTATTTTTCTAGTTTGAATGTAATTTTTATTTTTTCTAGTTTGAATGTAATTTTTTTTTAATTTAATGAAATGTCTTTTATTTAATTTTTATTTTTATTAATATTTTTTTAATTTATAAACATGCATAATTTTACAACAAATAAAAAAAAAACACAAGTCCCCTAAGAGAGGAGTGCCGCCATCAAATTGGGGTGTTAGGGAAGTTTAAGAGGGGAGTTGACGTGGCATATGCTGATTGGTGGTGCGTAAGAGAGGGGACTCCTCTCTTAGGGGAGTGCCCCTCTCAACCTAAGGATTATTTCGGAAACTAGGGGTATAAATTAGGGTTTGGTTCATAAGGGTTTGTGGCTAAGAAGCAACTTGGCCAAAAGGAAAGAAAGTGACTTGGACAAACAAAGAATCGTCGAAACCAATCAATGGAATATGAACTAATACATATTAGATTGAAACACTATTCGTAAATGGATCTCCTGCTCAGAACCGATTTATATTTCTAAATAATATTAGTAGAAGGTTATGGGTTCAAACATGTACCTCTAGGCACTCACTAATCTAAATTCCACAACTTACTTATTTGTCAATCTTAGTTTCTTATGTTTATATATCATAATATATATTTTCAATGGTTAAATCTTATAAACGTTATATAAATGTTTGTAATCTCCAATTAATATGTGATATACTTTAACCAAGTTGATAGACAACTGAGACTATCTCCAATGCTAAGGGTGTCCTTAGGCGCCCTTAGCTGTCTAGTCAGCTGCCACATCATATCCTTACAAATCCTTAAAGATCCTTAGAAATCCTTAAAATTCATAGTTTCATCTCCAACCATACAAATATCCTTACATTTTCCACATCATTACCTATTTTTTTTTATTTAAACTTAGTTATCTAAATTATTAAAATATAAATGTATTATAGTTAAATGATTATACAATCAAATTACGTAAATAAATAATATTTAAAATAAAAAGTAAACAATATTTAAGAAAACGTATATATATCTTTTATAGATATATCTTTACTTAAAAATCATAATTAAACTAGATTTAAGGCTTGCTTTGTATCAGAATGGTAAATCAATTATTAATTAATAGCTATAAAATAAATTGCATGATAATGAGCTATTAAGTAAAGCTGTAAACAAATCAATTGGTTAATACTATTGGGAAAAATAAAAGAAAATGGAAAATGGCTCAAAAGTGGCACAAGAACCCAAATAATGAAGTCCTTGCACAAGGATTTTTCTTTTGGATATACCAAAATCAAATGTTCTCCAATGGGTCCTTAAACAAGGATTTATTCCAAGTCATCTTGGATGGGATTATGGATCTCCCATTGAAGATAGTCTGAGTGCAAAAAGTATCCTTGGATTGTTCGGTAACTATTATGTCTACCAATTTAATCACGACAAGTTACTGCAATATATTTATTAATAATATATAAAATAACTTCTACACATACACAAATTTAAGCATGTGTAGCACATTTCTTTAATAAAACTAGATTATTCAAGTTAAGTTAACTTACACCTTCAATGACCAGTACTCCAGCTCATATATATATGATGATTAACTATGTTGAAAAGTCAACTCTTGTTTGTCAAGTACCTTAATCGTAGGATGATGTTTGTCAAGTAATTTCTAAGTCACATTTTTTCAAGACAAGTTTCCTTAAACTTCGTACTCTTTCCTTCAACAAACCCATTCATGGACAAGTTAGATAATATTTCCGCTTATTATACTTATGTTTAACTGAAACTTGCACAAGATGCTAACCGCAGATGATTCTATCGCAACTTATGCTTAGAAAGGTTAAAATAAAAATCGGTCGTAAATTTTTATTTAAATAATTAAAAAAGAATAAATAAAAATGTTCAACCTCAGTAGCAAAATTTATTTTAAAAACTATGTTAGACTTAAAGTAATGTAACAAAAATTAATTTAACTTAAAGAAATAAAATAAAATAAGCGGTGGCAATTGTTTTTGTGAATACAACTTCTGCATTAATGCATTATAATTAATTCAAGCTTCAAAAATTATTGCAGATATCTCCTCCGTAACCAAATATTTTGCATGTGCCATATGAAACATCATTTCTACGTAAAGTAATTTGAAAAAATGCAGGTGACAACTCCCCTATATAACCCCTCTTCATTCCCCTATATAACCCCTCTTCATTCTTTTCATTTTCACAACACAAACAAAAAGTCACAAAAATGGCACACTTTGTTCTCCGTTTGCTGCTTATTTCCGTCGCAATATTCGGTTTTTCCACCATCGTAGAGTCGCGTTCACGCGCAAGAATGTATCTGGAGCTACAATGTCGATCGGCATTATATCCTGATCTATGCGTCAAAACTCTTTTGCCATATGTGCGAAAAATCGGCCTACCAATTAGCCCTCAACTATTAACTCAAGTCTCACTAGCTTCATGTCTATCCAAAGCCCGGTTTACCAAAATATATCTCAACATGGTAGCAAGGAAATTAAACGAAACGACGAATAATGAAAACAATCAAGCAGTCCAAGAATGTCTTCAGCAAATTAATGATGGAGTGAACCAGATTACACAATCATTTAAGGAGTTGCAACAAATAGGAAAAGATGGTGATGAAAATTTTATGTGGCATGTTAGTAATGTACAGACTTGGGTTAGTGCTGCGTTAACGGATGCGACAACTTGCATCGATGGGATGTTGGGGGGTGGGATGGGTAGGAGGGAGCAGGCTATGATCAAAGCGCGGTTCTTGAATGTGAAGCAACTGGCTAGTAATTCTCTCGCGATGTTTAGTCGTTTCACGACTAGATATCGTGCCTCTCGTGGCATCAAGAATCCTAGAAGTGTTGTCATGTAGTGTACATGTTTTTGTGTTTGTGATTTGTGATTTTTATGTAACGGAAGGCTTATTATGTGTTGAGGATAATAAACTAACCCTCATTCTTGTTTCTGCTTCAGAGAATCCAATTCTTCATCAAACACTATTTATTTGTTGCTTCTAATTTAATCAATCCTCCTGGTGGTGGTGTGAACAATCCTAGGATCATTCGGCTAATCATCTACCTTTTTCCAGTCTAACCATCTCTAATAAGATGCCATGTCTGATATAGACAATAGCTTATATGTGATTCATGATGATTTAACCATCCGAATAACCAAAACTTGTCGCCTTTCAATTAGCCTCAAACTCAATAGCCAAAACTACGCCCTATGGGCTCGAATGATTTGAGTCGCAATAGGGGGAAGATCAAAAGCCTTGCTCAACCATTTATCCATAGACCCACCAGAACGTACCATTGACAAATATGAGCAGTGGGAACAAAACGACTTAGTTGTGTTCTCATGACTTATTCAGAATACTGAACCTGTCCTCCGGCCTCCGGGTGCTCTTCTCTGTAGAAGCAAATAAAGGATGGCCTCTCCGTCAGTTTGATGTTAAAAATGTTTTTCTTCATGGAGATTTAAAACAAGAAGTCCACATGAAGAAGCCTCCAGGGTTCACATGAGACCTCAAGGAAACAAAAGTCGGTCATTTAAATAAATCCTTGTATGCTTTGAAGCAGTCTCCTAGGGTTCTCAAAAAAGAAGTGGTCTTGTGACTTGCTTAATCATATATGTAGATGACATCATATATGTAGATGACATGATTATCACTTGAGATGATGTAGAAGAAATGGCAAACTAAAGGAAAACCTTTTTCTCAAAGTTTGAAATGAAGGACTTGGGAAGCTTGAAGTACTTTCTTAAAATTGAAGTACTCAAGTCTAAACAAGGAATCCTCATTTGCCAAAAGAGGTATGTTCTTGATATATTAGCAGAGACTACATATGGAACTCAATGCAGAGTTAGCAGATAAAGAAAGGTACTAGCGGGTAGTGGGTATGTTAATTTATCTCGCCCACACCAGGCCTGATATAGCCTATGTTGTGGGGGGTGGTAAGTTAGTTCATGGACCAACCACAAGTAACCCACATGGAAGTAGTTTGGAGAATTCTTAGGTATCTCAAGGGGCACAGCGGGTCATGGAGTTGTGTTCAAATCTAATGGACATCTAAATATTCAGGTATATACACGATGCAAAGTGGGCTGGTGATAAAGGGAATTGAAGGTCAACTTCAAGATATTTTGCTCTTGGTGGAAACCTTGTTACTTGGAGAAGCAAGAAACAGAAAGTTGCTTTGTCAAGTGAAGAAGCTGAATTCAGAGGGATAGCTCGAGGTCTAGGAGAGGTTGTATGGATACGAAAGCTTCTTACAGACATCCCCCCCCCCCCAACACACACACACACACACAGACCAGCAAGAAAATCCAGTTCAATACGATCATATGTGGAGGTTTACCGGCACTTCATCAAAGAAAAGTTGGAGGGTGGAATCATAGAGCTTCGTGTTGTGCCTTCAAAGGAATAACTCACATACTTACAAAAGTGGTCAATGGGAATGCCTTCAATACATATCTAAGCAAGTTAAACATTGGTGATCCTACAACTCAACTTGAGGAGGGTGTTAAAAGCATGGGTGAAGCTTTCAAGAGGCGGGAGGGGGCGGCCGACCCACCGAACTTTTTGCTCAGTAGCAGAGAGTATGTAATTTTCGTATAGAAATTTTTGGGCATATACGTTTTCGACCCCCCGGGTTTTATAGAAATTTTTAGGTCCGGTGACTTCCGCCTCCCCGGTCGGAAATCTCAAGTTTCGCCACTTAAAAGGAAAGTATTTTGAAGATATTCATGGGATGAGCTCACGTCGTCTCCCATTTTAAACCCAAGTCAAATTTACAGCTCACAAGATCTAACCCCCTCTGTTGGTCTGTAAATCAATTATAAATTTCAGACTTGTTTTCACTGTAATTGATTCAGAAGTCAATAAATAAAAGGTTTCCACCTATGTTTGCCAACACATACCAATCGTTGGTGACCCATCGATTAAATTCATGAGAAAATTGAGTGTGGTATAGACTTCACCGGTGGACCATATCGACGAATTAGTGGACATTTCACTGACCGATCACCTATAATATATTCATCAACGATATACCAACAAATAGCCAGTGACTATCATTGCAGATCAACAACATACGCTCACCGACAGGTCATCAACGAATCATTGCCGGATCAATCCGTTGCTGATAGTTATTCTTAACAATATAAAAGATATCTACGATATTGTAAATAGAGATAACACGTTCCAAATAAAATAAAAAATCTTGTAAATCAGGAATATTCAAAATCTATGTGAAGATTTCATTTCAATTATGATAGTATGCAAAATATGTTCATATAATAAACAAAACTATCTAGCTAGAATGTGAAGGGGATTCAGGTGGCAACCGTAAGTCGTCACTGGTTCTCATGTATATTACTATAAGAGTGCTAAACTACTGATCAAGTCGGGTTTGCTCACCCAACATCATAGCTGATTTGGCAACCGCCCTGCTTTGCCCGGAGGTCAGCAACATGCTTCCGCTCAGTCTAAAGCCGTACATGCAGCTCCTCCACCCCAAGGGCGCTACTCCTTTTGCATTGCGCTTGGTTCTTGTTCTAAGGCAATCACCTACAATGTTTGAGGTGTGAAATACCAACTTAAACCACAGTGTTCTGCTTTACAGCCAGATTGCATCTCTTTATTACAACAAAAGCCCATGTGTATTTCCAGAAAATAAATAAAGGAATGTGGGAGCAAGTGCTAATAGATGCCAACTTCAACCCGTTTACTTATGAATGGATCGACTTACGTTATGTCTTAAAACCAAAATTATGAAAGCATCAAGTAATCTAAATAAATCCAAACCATTGTTTAAATAGAGATGAATTTGAAACCAAAATTCCCAAATCACCTCATTATTAATACATGTCACATATATAATATAAACCTCTCCCACTTTTCACTCTTCATACCCAAAATTAATACATCTCATAATAAATGTTTCGTCTGCTCAAATCAACCTTTTTAACAATACAGAACATGCCCGCTGTTAATTTAACCACGGGAAAACCTTGGGAGATGTGGGAAGTCGTGCCGTAAGAACTTCCGCTCCAGTCTCAGTTACCTGCATGATACCATAAACATTAGGAAACTTATATATCTTAATTGGTTATATAAACTTTAGAGTAAACTTCCTTTTTGCTCCCTGTGGTTTGGTCACTTTAACGGTTTTGCTCCAAACCTTTAAAAATAGCCATTTTTACTCCCTGATGTTTCGATTTTTTTGCCAGTTTGCTCCCCGCCTCTAACTCTATTTAAATTGTTTGTTTTTCCATTTTGCTCCCCGCAGGGAGCAAACTGGCAACAAAACCAAAACATCAAGGAGTAAAATGGCTATTTTTAAAGGTTTGGGGCAAAACCGTTAAAGTGACCAAACCACAGGGAGCAAAACGGAAGTTTACTCTAAACTTTACAAAAAAATTGTTACAAGATGCTATCATGCGTATAAACTTTGCAAGTAGCATACCAAAAGGGTATGTTCAAACTGAGCACTGCGTTTGCCATCTGCAGTAACAGCAGTCCAGCCATCAGGCCACATCCGATCACGCCACACGCCTGTATTCAAAGCGTTGAACTATATCTTAGTAAAGACAAATAAAGAAATTGGCGAAAACATCGTATTTCAAATATTGCGCAAATTACCAGCGTTTATCATAGGTTCAATAGTGAAGGTCTGTCCAGCTTTCATCACACCAACTGCTTTATTTCCTACTTCAAGTTAAGGTCACCATGGTAATAACGGGATAGAGATAGCAATTTCTATAGACGGGTCAATTTAAACAAATTACCAAATATAACCCGCTTTGATGTTTTACCAAATTACCCAAGTTGGATTATATTATGTTGTATATGAAAGGCAATCTGTAGGATACTGGCATAATGGGGTATGTTTGGTGCACAATGGAAGAGATCTCCAATACCATGCCCGCAATAGGATTTCACCTGAATTCGGAAACATAAGAGTCGATGCAAAAAAAAATTATCAGAAGATGCAATATATTAAAAACGTTGGGAAGACGAATTATATAGTTGTATAATTTACCACTGATAAACCAGACATCGTCGCATGTCTATTTATAATTTCCCCAATTTCACGAAAGCGTACTCCAGGTTTGACTGGATTGATAAGAAATTCATCAGAACGGATTACAAATATAAAAGACAGTAGTATAAGGCGTGTTCCTAAAGCCTATTCAAAGAAGTTAAAAGTACATTTATGATTTAAATCATTTAATAAGAAGGGTGTATTTTATCCAAATTTCATATAAAATAAATGTCACTTGATCAATGTTAGTTTTTTTATGAATGATACATGAGGTGACAATACTTACCGATAGCTATTGCTTTTTCCAAACACTCATAAGTACATTTGACCAGTTGTTGAGATGCCTCATCCACATTACCAACAAAAAAGGTTTCATTTAAGTCACCTGCAAAGACAAGCGGTTGGTTTAACAAACCACGTTAACCACTCTTAACCATTTAGGCCAAAGCTTTAAAAGAAAAAACTTTTTCAAAGCCTCTTTAACCATTTGGTTTTACTTTATGAATTTTCGAAGAGTTCTAGAAGTATCCTACAAGTGTTTCTTCCTATAGGATGTAGGATCATACATACTCTGTCTCTATGATTTTCAAATACTATGCTCTTTAAAAGTTAATTACAATAGTATATGGGTCAGTTTTGCTTCTAAAAGGTTGTTCAGGAAATAAACAAAAACCACATTTTCTAAAGTATAAGAGCTGAGCTATGCAGTTAATATCGGTGAGATATCGGTTATATCGGTCATATCGGTCCCTTAGTAAAATATCGGTGTCAAATATCGGTCAAAATATCGGTACCGATATTATCGGCGATATTGACCGATTTGACCGATATCTCACCGATATATCACCGATATTTGACCGATATAACCGATATATCACTGATATATCACTGAATTATTGGTGTTAAATTGCTATATATATAAATTCTGCATTATATTAAAACTATTGATATCCCACCGATATCTCACCAAGATAACCTATATTTCAAATATCGGTCCTTTACCAATATCCGATGTTTTACTGCATTAACTGCATAGGAGTAGTAAACCTCACCATGGACCCCTTTATAATAAAGGGATATGTCAACGTTCACGATATCTCCATCCTCTAATTTCCTGGAAGAAATAATTACAAAGTCACAAAGCAGAATATTAATCAAGATTCACAGACCAAATGGAAGTAACACTAGACCAAAAAATACAAATTCTTGAAATTCTTGATAAACATGAAAATCAGGATTGAAACAGTAAAGGAAATAGATAAGGGTTCACAACATCGAGGATGCATATGATCGATACCTTGCGTCTGGAATCCCATGGCAGATTACTTCGTTAACAGACCTGGATATATAAGCACTCGTGTCAATGAAAAAAAAGATGGCTACAACACATTTTGAGTATCATTCATACAGAGTCAAAAGTACTTACGTGCAGCAAGACTTGGGGAAGAAATGATAATTCAATGGAGATGGATATGCTCCTGCAATGAGTAGACATAAACAAATTTAATTAGAATCTGATTTGGAATGTGAAATAGACTACTTTCATTATTCATATTTGATGTTAATAAGTATTCAGTTTTGGAAAAACCGAAAAACAAACAATAATTATACTTACATGTACTTTACGTCTTGTAAATACAAAAATAAATGTGTTAAAAAGTGCAGAGGAATAGACAATAAGAATACTTTTCCTGAAATCGATGGATTGGATACAGAAAAAAACTTTACATACCAGCGGCAATGGTTGCTTCATGAACCACAGCATCAATTTCATCGGTGGTCACACCAGGGCGCACAACACGTGCAGCCGCATCCAAAACTTCCCTTGCTATCTGTGAAAATATGATTCGTTACTAATAGTAAAATGACATGAAGCATTATATTTCTATACATATTTCAAAAGCAATAACTGAACTTATAAAAATTAAAAAATAACAAAAAACTTACTCGGTTAGTTTCTCTCATTCTCGCAATTTTCTCTGCAGATTTAATCTTCGGAAACAAAGTATTTGAAAAGCGCATTAAATGATTAGATCACAACTATGAATAAATATATAAATAAATAAATAAAATAAATCCAGCATAGTTTATAAGACTACCTCAACAACATGCTGCAGATCACTAGCAGGCTCGATTTTTGGAATTCCCTGCAAGGTTAATATTACCAGTGTTTACTAAGTGCCTTTCGATACGAGCAAACAAGTAGCTTAAAATAACAAAATTCAATTATAATCTTGATAACTCACATCAACTGCCCAGTCGGGTAGCTCAATGCCTGCTGGTACTACACGCTTTTTTGATATGGGATATGGTCTTAATGGTCTGCAAAAAAAAATTAATGGAACTTTAGAAACAAACATTAAGATCATTCAAATATATTGATCAAAGATATAAAAACAAGCGCAAATCCAGCAGCAAGACAAGAACTAAAAGACTATCAGACTTTATTTTTATAAACTAACTTCTTTAAAATCTAATTCACAGATAATAATATTGTAATAATCATAATTGACTTCTAATTTGTCCTTACAATAGGAAATACTGAAGATATTTATCCAACTATAAAGAATGATGCCAGACTTTACGTTAGACCTCTAGTAATATAGGTATCTCTTAACTGTTTTCAGCTATATACAGTTTAAACTTAAACAAAGCATCATTCATTATATAATAACGTTCTCAAGTACATACTAGCCCCGCTTGCGGTATGCACGTATAATGTATATATGTGTGGGCGCTCGGGGGGAAAAGTGAAAGTGCACTAACTTTAACGTTAGTTTACTAATTTCGTTAAAATAACACTAAAAGAGGGGGATGGTTAATCATGCATCATGTGGTGGCGTTGATAGCCGAAAGAGTCTTTGTCCCGATTGTTGAGTGTCATGTGCCTTGTGTCCAAGGCTTGATGCAAAACTACTATCAAGCCGGGGGTCTCACTGGAAGCAGCCTCTCTATTACTACGGGGTAGAGGTAAGGTTGTCTACATCTTACCCTCCTCAGACCCTACCTTAGCTTTGCTATTGATGGGATTTACAGAGTATGATGATGATGATGATGTTCTCAAGTACATACAATTCAAACAAATAACTATTCATTCATAGCATTGGTCGTCAAGTAGTGAGAGTACGTGTCAAATATGTTCTCCGTTACATTATCTATGCAGTTCTAACATAAAACAAAATCTCATCAATTAGCCTAGGTGACATGATTCCAACCCAAAACAGTCCAACAATGATAAGTCCGCCCTACTTAATCCTATCATTAGCCATGTTACCAAACCATAACATATTAAAAACAACATTTTTTCCCAAAAATAATAAAAAAACTTCGCCCAGAACAATACCCTGTCCAGTCAAAATGAGGCATTTGCGCTGTCCGCGACTGTCCTTTCCTCAAACAATACAACCAACCATCACTCGGAGAAGCTATACCACTTTCCCATGGCGTGTTCGATCCAATCGACGACAACTTTGCCTTCAAATGAACTGCTTTATGAGAACTCCAAGATGCCTTAAAACAGTCCTGAGTACTGTCAACAATAACATCAAAAGCTCAATGCTAACACAATCCAATTATAACTAAAACAAATCGATATCATGATCATCACAGTAACCTAAACAACCAATAAAAAGAACAAAAAAACAGAGCAGAACAGCAACAAACCAGAAAGAAGCACCTTCACGAGGAAGCTTCAACTCAACACACTTAGGGCACCTGAAATTTCACACATAAAATTATCTAACATTTCTTTCTAAACTAGCAGGGGAAGAATCATGAGAAGACTAGAAAACTCAATACCGAACATGTGTAATATATACCGCATACATGTGTAGTATATACCACTTATATATAGTACTACATATACTGCATATATGCAGCATACGATATAATGTACGATACTACAGATATTCAGTATATCCTACATATATACAGCATATGTACTACGTATATGCGGTGCATATATGCTGCATACGATATAATGCGCGATACTACAGATATTCAGTATATCCTACATATATACAGCATATGTACTACATATATGCGGTGCATACCACATATATGCAGTATATGATGTATTACATATATGCAGTATATATTGCATATATGTAGTATTGCGCAATATATCGTATACAGCATATATGCAGTATATGTAGTACTACATATAAGCGGTATATATTACACATGTATGCTGTATATATTACACATGTCCGATATTGAGTTTTCTAGTTTTCTCATGATCATGTGCCTAATAAAGATTAATATTAATTAATATTATAATTAAAAACTGATCAGGTCAACAATCAAAATCGATGTTAATCGCATGAATAAATTGAAGGAGGTCAAGTAATTAATTGCAAGTAAATATCAGAAATGATAAACACATACTGAAGATGAGCAGGTTTTCCGCATTTAACACATGATAAACTACTCTCCGTAACATCTGTACCGCCGGTCATTACTATCAGCTGTTATTCATGAAATTGAATTAATCCATAATGATATCGAATAATAATTACGCGATGAATAGATACAGAAACGTAAATGTAAACTTGCCTTTGAATCGAATTTGAATGATGATTTTGATACAGAGAGAGAAACTAGGGTTTGCAGAAAATGAACGGGAATGGGTAATATACTGGCGGCTGTATCATATAAGGTTGAGGGGCTTTTTTGAGCGTTAGGTATTCTTTGAGGTCGGTTTTGTAATTGTGGAATTTGTATAGGGTCTACTATTCACACCTAACTTTTTGCGATTTACACCAATGGTATGTTTGGTATGGGTAATGGAATGGACGATGGAATAGAATGTATGAGGTAATATGAGGTAACGGAATTGATCATTACCATTACATGTCTTGTTTGGTTTGTTGATCAGTTATGTTTAAACATAATGGAAAACATGTAACTCATACATGTTACAGCAGATAGGTCAGCAGATAATCCAGAGACAGATGCAGCCACGTAGTTCAACATGATACTCAGCTTGATTTGGTTCCCGTTTAGAATGTATGTTCTTGATGGTAGTACCGAATTCTAGGGTCAAGAATTCGTGATTATGGAGAGATAGGGGAGACGAATTATGTATTGATGTTATGAATGTCTAACCTTAATTCCTCTCTAGTAATCTCCTTATAGACACCCAAAGAGAAACTTAATTAATTAATAAGGGTAATATAGTCCATCAACAATTACCAACTAATTATATTATAGGTATAATATATTTTGATCTATATTATATAAATGATTATAATGGCTACATGATTAAATATATCATAATAAACATATTTAATCTTACATTCTCTCACTTAGCTGAGTAATCATTTATCATGAGCATTAGATAAGCCTTATCAGGAGTTAATACTCATTTTAGCTTAAACAAGAACAGTAGCAGAGAAATACAATCGTTGAGTTGTAAGAGTCGGGCAAATCAAAATCAACATTAATAAAATAATGGGTAACTTACTTTTTGAGTCCCTGTGTTTTATTGGTTTTAACTAGTTGAGTCCAAAAGCAAAAAGTTTAACGACTTGTGTAACACCCCCAAAAATTTCACCTGCGGAAACCCCGCGAGGCGTGTTATGCATCAGAGTACGAGCCACCAATCACATTGAACCAATGATAAATATTTAAATAAGTCATGACATTAATTTACCAAAATAAGTTGTCAACATAATATTAATTCTCAAAAATTGTGTAGCGGAAGCATGTAATAAGTTGTTTAGCAATTGTTTCATAATAACGCTTAAACCAATGTATCCAGTGTAATTTAATCCAAGAGCCTCGATCCATGACCACTCCAGCACTCCCAGATAGCAAGCTTCCCAATACCAAGATGCCTAACGTCCTGCGAGCATGTAACACGTGTATCAGACAAAGCTGGCGAGTTCACAGTTTTAGAAAACGTTTGTTACCCGTTGTATGTAAAACAGTTCAATAACCAATGCAAGTAATATTGTTAATCTCTCATTTCCGAACAATGACGGCTCCTGAAATACACGACTGCCCTTCCCACGTACTCCTATCTAGTACTGGGCCAGACTGGGTCATTAGTTCACCTCCGTCCTCTACAGGCACGGGGTGAGGGTGCCAAACCTAAGTAGCGCTACTAACTAATACCCGATGAGGGACTTACAAAAGATGATAGGTGAGAATATTAACCAATATACTCGTTTTTACCCAAAGACTCATTCCCCCATGGAATACCCACTGACTGTCCCCAACCACTGGGACGCATGCTCGAATGTAGTGAACTCACCTTGGTTTTGCTCGGTAAGACTATTTACTCGTTTAACAGTTTGATCAACCGCGCCCTAAGAGAGTTACCGATGACAATCAGTTTTATATTCACAACAAACCACGTATTGTATCATACATATTACACCAGTGACTTCCATGAAACATACACAAATCATCATGCAGGTTATAACATCAAATGGTAGGTATCGAACCTCATGGCAATTCATTTACTGTTTCTCATTCGATATCTAGGTCATCTATGCCCCAATTTAATCGCATCGTAACGCGCAATAGTTACCATAAAGCATGTACAATATGTATTCTAAGTTCTTATATTACTCAACAATTATCCATTTAACATCATCATACATCCAGTTAACATATACATTCATAACAGGTTCGACTACAAATCGTAATCCACTTCCCATACGGCCCAAACAATGCATTTAGCCCGGCCCCCCTTTTCTAGCAACCTGCTGGGCTGCCTTGTTCGTTTACCCAGCAGTCCAGTTTCCTACGGTGTTATGCGGCCCAACATCCAGTTAATATTAAATAATGATCCGGTACTGATTTGCAGCCCGTCATATATTTGCATCGGTCATGATCGTCTTCTTGCCCAATAAATAATCTTGTTGACAACTCCACTAAGTGTTCTCACAATTTGATTCGACCACACAATTAAACCCATGGCCGTCATATTCACATTGTTGTTGTGTTTATAATTCAATTCTATAACCCTTAATTCAATTGACATGATAGAACCCACTTTCCATCAAATGTATTGGACCACTAACACCCTACTTGGTTGGCTTAACAAATGGTATTCATCAAGGTCAACTGATACATATAAGACAAGAATGAATGATGAGGCATGCACATGCTACTATGGTTTGGTCCAATTGGATATTAGATGGGTGATTTTTTTGTCAACCATAATCACTACATGATCAATATATCAATGGCACAACACATGCAACCTATCATTCTACCCAATCGGTTACATTGTGTGAGTATTATACATAAACTACTTATTATCATGCAACAAAGAAGCAACCGTATAAGCAACTATTATGTATTCCATGTTCAGTTTACTATTAAATCATGTTATGTAATGATCAAACAAGTCATGCAATTTATCATCCAGGCATATAATACTCTCACTGACATCCTCATTAAATGATCACATGTTTGGTTTGGTTGCACATGAGCCGCCAAGTTCATATTCAGGATATTAATTTTGTGCAACCATGTGACTTCCTTCCATGGATCCTCACAACCGATGGCATCCATTAAAAGATTGTGCACACAATATGATTTCACACAAACCGATAACAGCCACTAACTTATAATTTCAACATTATTACATCATGTATTAGCACACAAAATCACATGTCATAGTCTACATTGAAATCAGTAATATTATACTAACCGATGATGACGTAGTGTATGCTAGAGCAATTACGAAGGGATGGTTCTTCGAGAGCTGCTGCCGTCGATATTCTTAGGGGTCTAGGGTTTGCTAAGTGATATTTTAAGTTGTGAATCAATAGAAGAAAAGGGTCTACGTGATTTATAGCACAAGTGGGCCGGTGAACATGCAACATTCCCTAATAAAAATAGAACACGTAGTGGGCCGAAGTCAATTATTTAAGTGGGCCTAGATCAAACGGTATTGCGCAGTTTTGAACCAAGATTAATTTACATGTTCAGTAGGCTCGGTGGCCCATGTGGAGGGCTGAATACGGTGCCGAGTGATAACATGTAAAGATGCGGCCCATTTGGTATGCGGCCCAAATGTCGAAACATTACTAGATAAGTTATCGTATCGTTCAGTTTGACAAGATTATATGATCATAACGTCTTAATCATAATCGGGAAAGATAACGAGAAATAAGGATTAAAAGATGGAACTTTACCTTGAAAGTTCGGGTTGTCACATCATCCCCAACTTGAAAGAAATTTCGTCCCGAAATTTGACAAGTAAGTACGAGAGAGTGAAGTGGCAATTCAGGATTGCTGCGGATTTTCCTCAGGTGTTACATCATCCCCAACTTGAAGAGGAATTTCGTCCCGAAATTCACCAGTGATAACCATGGTTGGTTCAACCTCTTGAACCATTGAGGATATTAAAGTTTCAACAGATTCTTACATTCCTATGTAAACTCCAGTCCACGTATTGAAGTTTAACAAATCCACACAATTGTCATACAACTTATGCTAGCGAACCTTGACTCCTTAGTCCGTGTTTTCGATAGGTTCCCTGATAAATACAACTGTTCTGATGACTTCAGATTTCGACAAGGGTATCATAAGGGTTTCATCAGACAACACGGTCTTACATCCATGGCGTACATACCATTACAACAGTTATCCCACTCCATCAATTAGTCCGGGTTTGTGAGCCATGCCACCGTTTCATTCTAGTAGTTCGAATGTTCCCACGCGTCGAAAGCTAAGATTACCATGTTTACTATAACGTACCGCACCCTCCTAGGTGATACTTTCGATTATGACATGTTCGTCCACAACAAACTCCCAGAGTTTCTTAAGCTTATCAGTCTTACTAGCAGCTACGCGTTGCCATCAAACAATTTCCGATCTAATCAATCTTCAAGAGTTTTGAGCTCAAGTCCTGGACCTGTGATTAGGTTATCACCCACCCAAAGATGAGCGTCCTTCCAGTACTACTCACAGCATGTCCTCGTGTGCAAGGATGGTTCGTTTACTCTGATCGTTTGCCCCACGGTGATGCGAAACGTCCATGCCTAGACGTAAGCCGAGGGTATCGTGTATTGCCTGTCATAAATCAGGTATAGCTCCAATATCAGAAGTAACAGAAGTTGGCACCTCGTGCATGAGGCCGCCTCTCTCAGAAGAACATCCACAGCTTGTGAAGACTCGCTAGTTTTCTTGATTGTAAGAGAGTGTGCTGGTTTCGTGAGGCAATATACGATCACCAGGTGATATCGGTTCCGTTCTGAGTTTTAAGTAAACCGATGACAATTTTATGGTGTTCGTTCTCGTTTCCATATGGGTGTTTCTGGTTACTGTCAAACAAGTAGGTTTCCGGTGTTCCACCTTGACTTTCGCACATGTCCAACATCGTTCATATGTAGTGTTATGAGGCCTTCATGCCCGGTTATTCATACGAGACTTAAAATCCTAATGTCCCCTATCAAGTCCAGACTACCGGAACATCGGAGTCGGTGTGCTTCGCTCAGTATGAGTTCCATACGGTTGCTGTATAGTGGGATCCACATTTGTTCCATGAGATAGCGAATGTCGTCTGCCCTGCCAATAGTTGCTTCTCCATGCCTTGCATGAACCCATCTTGTGAATTCTCTTCCAACAGGTCTTCACTTCGAACAAGGTGAGTCTGGTCAGGTGTGTCAGAGTGGATAGCGATCTGCAAGGTCGTGCACGTTCAGGTCTCACGGTCGTAATCATCCAAAAGTTCCGTCCAGCGTTCTCATCAACTGCTAAAGCTTCTTTCGTGGTCAGGGTACACGGGAGGCCCTTGTGATCGGTCTAAGTAACGCGTTCGGTACCGCCTAAGTAATGCCTCCAAGTGAATCCAAAGGCCACGATTTCTACCACCGGTTGTGTGTCGTGCTGTTCTTCTTCGTAACTCCATTACGTAAGTCGTCACTTTCTTGTGTTGCGTCGGAGTGTAACTGGGACTCCGATTCAAACATGATGATATACCACTGTATTACCCACACCCTCGGGTGAAACGATGCTCAGCGTCTTGCAGAGTTAAGATTCGAAAGTTGGAAAGGCGTCCTCCTGTTCTGTCCTTCGTAATCACATCACTCGGCTGTACTAGAGAGGTCTATGTTTTGGTGGTTTCCGGAATCCTTACGATTAATCTGTGGTAACATCAAGCGGAACCAGGTAATCGTTGTAGCCTCGGGGAATTCTTCAGCGTCGATCAGTTTCCAACCAAAACGGGTCTTAGCGAGATCCACGTGCATCTCTGCTTCATTGATTATATGGCCCACCCAAGACGCCTCTCGAACCCAGAAGTTACATTCATCGAGACTTCGTGCGGTATGGCTCCTCCCTCAGGGGCTCTCCTAATAAAATGCAAGAATGCCTGTGATGTTCTTTTTCTCTTGGGGAAAGATTCGGAACGTCATCGAATAACATGGTTGGTTCACATGATACGTAAAGCTGCGGGTGTGATGACCACCCCAAAGGTCATGGGGTACAAAGTCGCATGGCTGAATTGCGTCGGATGTGTCGCTTTAATAATCTTTTCTCCCTGGACTTTCATCTGATAAAGCTCGTTCCTTGCAACTAGTCGATGGGTCGTCAATACACGGTCATAGAAAACGGTTCCTTGACTGTCACCTTGATGAGTTCCCGATAATCAGTACACGCACCAAAAGGCTCATCTTCCCGGACATATCTGGGGCTTTCCAACGCGAAGACTAGGTCTGACGACCTTCTTGCCGAACAGTTCTCATAGTGGCTTATACTGCTCTTGCACCCATCCTGATGCAAGACAGTAAGAGTACGAGTATTCGGAGCTTCCTCTGATCGTGAGATCAACGAGTTTCTGACTAATAATTGTGGTGATATGTCTAAAAGTTCTTCGAGTTGTACATTGAGATTAGTCACGACAATTGATAGATCCTCGTTCTTATCGCCCTTTGTCTGATTATTAGAGTTAGTTGCTACTACAGTGAGGTCATCCCTTCATAGACGCTTTCTGGGCTGTCATTACCGACACGATACAAATCTTCTCACCACTCTGGTACTTCAATGCATAAAGTGACGCTAAATTTCTTCACACAGGGTGCGTCCGAGTGATTTGTCTAGTTAATGAACCATTACTGACTACTATCTCGTAACCACCCAGGATAGTAGGAGTGAGACCGGTGTCGCGTGCCTGTCTCCCGTAGGGTCGAGTTTGTGTCCCAACTAACATGTGAGGTCGCAGTGACTTGCCATCAGCCGGTTCCATAACATGTTTGGTTTTGCGAATCATCAGGGTTAAACAGAATTAGGGCGAAACGATTTTCTACCCATCCAAACCACCATGTTGTTATTGTCCTATCGTTGCTCACATCAATCCTAACTTCCCTTCCGTGAGCACCACTACCGGTGTAATTGTTACAATCACGCGGATTCCTCCCGTACCGTCATCGCTCCCTTGGTTGTGGTCGTTTTGAATTACCAACGTCCAATGCATGCCGAAGGCACCTTCATTTCCCTTACAGTAGGCTACTATTACAAGTACCTGGGTGTCACGAATACTGTTGCTCTAATGTTGGTGCTTGAAGCCGAACGCCACGTTCTTTCACCACAATGTCCCTCTCTTCACACTTCGTGCCGAGTTCCAAGGTACTACTCGTTGTGTTGGAATTTACACATCCCACACTAAGATCTGTTGTCATTGCTAAAGTCCAGATTGGTTTGTAACAGTTGACCCCCACGAGTCGCTGTCCAGTGTTAAAAACTTAGATTGAAGTCAGTTCGCTGGTGTTCGTTGCTGGTAATCGGGGTCGTCCAAATACTGAAGTCGGTAGGATACTACACTCATCCTTTTGTCCATCATTCCAGCAAGTGATTCGAATTATTCCCAGTGTGTTTCAAGAGTGTTGCAAAAGTGATCGCACTTCGAGGTTTAGAGCGTTAGTGTGTTGGGTCCAAACAAATGAAGATAAGTGAGGAAGGTAATAACCATTCATTCGACGCTACCACATCCAACTCAGGGACGTTCGCACAAGCACCTAACATTCTACGCAGTTTTCTAGGTGTTCTGATGGGTGTTCAGGCAATGTTTGTTAACATCGAGGTTCGTAAATGTTTGATGAGAGTGAAAAGTTCGTGTTTCAAAAAGTTTGTGTTCATGTAAGAGTCACTCACTGCTATGCCTCCTATAGGCTGTTGTGTGTCACATTAATCAAATAATAGAAGTGAAAAGCCGTGTACACATTATAAGTGAATAGCCTCGCTGGGACTCGCATTATGGAAGTGAAAAGCCGTATACACAATATGGGGGTAAGGATGCTTGGTACATTCCGTACCAGCTTGATAGGCTGCTAAAGCCTCAGCTACGCGGGTGTTGATTAGGTCGGTCAACTCAGCCTGAGTCATGGTGATGTTGCCACGTCCGTGTCCTCGTCCACTCATGTTTCTATAGTTGGGAATAAACCGATTTAGAGGTCGAAACGAGATGAGAGTCAAGTATTATACTGATATTTACGTACTACCAAGTTCACACATAGTAGGGCAGAACCCTCCTCACGCTCGATAAGTCTCACTGGGACTTGCATGCACCCCGCGTTATTATTAAGTGTGCACCCATAATAATAAGGCAATTTGCATGCTTATCTCAGTGCTTCTTAGCTCGCGCTCAAAGTTTCCCCCGTTCAAACAACACAACAGATGATATCACAGGTCTATGGCTCGCATGAGTCGATGTGTGGGGTCACGCTATCAAGTCACTATGGTGCTAATTGTTTCAGTTCATATACGTTGTGAGTGTGTGGCTGTTAAACAAGTAATGTATAAATGAGAGGGAAACGAACCTTGCAATCTGGAGCTGAGTGTCATGATCGATTTTCGAAGTTGTTCGGTTATAGTCTGGTTTTATAAAACGTTTTAAAACCTAGTTCACTATAACCAGTGGCTCTGATACCAACTGTAACACCCCCAAAAATTTCACCTGCGGAAACCCCGCGAGGCGTGTTATGCATCAGAGTACGAGCCACCAATCACATTGAACCAATGATAAATATTTAAATAAGTCATGACATTAATTTACCAAAATAAGTTGTCAACATAATATTAATTCTCAAAAATTGTGTAGCGGAAGCATGTAATAAGTTGTTTAGCAATTGTTTCATAATAACGCTTAAACCAATGTATCCAGTGTAATTTAATCCAAGAGCCTCGATCCATGACCACTCCAGCACTCCCAGATAGCAAGCTTCCCAATACCAAGATGCCTAACGTCCTGCGAGCATGTAACACGTGTATCAGACAAAGCTGGCGAGTTCACTGTTTTAGAAAACGTTTGTTACCCGTTGTATGTAAAACAGTTCAATAACCAATGCAAGTAATATTGTTAATGTCTCATTTCCGAACAATGACGGCTCCTGAAATACACGACTGCCCTTCCCACGTACTCCTATCTAGTACTGGGCCAGACTGGGTCATTAGTTCACCTCCGTCCTCTACAGGCACGGGGTGAGGGTGCCAAACCTAAGTAGCGCTACTAACTAATACCCGATGAGGGACTTACAAAAGATGATAGGTGAGAATATTAACCAATATACTCGTTTTTACCCAAAGACTCATTCCCCCATGGAATACCCACTGACTGTCCCCAACCACTGGGACGCATGCTCGAATGTAGTGAACTCACCTTGGTTTTGCTCGGTAAGACTATTTACTCGTTTAACAGTTTGATCAACCGCGCCCTAAGAGAGTTACCGATGACAATTAGTTTTATATTCACAACAAACCACGTATTGTATCATACATATTACACCAGTGACTTCCATGAAACATACACAAATCATCATGCAGGTTATAACATCAAATGGTAGGTATCGAACCTCATGGCAATTCATTTATTGTTTCTCATTCGATATCTAGGTCATCTATGCCCCAATTTAATCGCATCGTAACGCGCAATAGTTACCATAAAGCATGTACAATATGTATTCTAAGTTCTTATATTACTCAACAATTATCCATTTAACATCATCATACATCCAGTTAACATATACATTCATAACAGGTTCGACTACAAATCGTAATCCACTTCCCATACGGCCCAAACAATGCATTTAGCCCGGCCCCCCTTTTCTAGCAACCTGCTGGGCTGCCTTGTTCGTTTACCCAGCAGTCCAGTTTCCTACGGTGTTATGCGGCCCAACATCCAGTTAATATTAAATAATGATCCGGTACTGATTTGCAGCCCGTCATATATTTGCATCGGTCATGACCGTCTTCTTGCCCAATAAATAATCTTGTTGACAACTCCACTAAGTGTTCTCACAATTTGATTCGACCACACAATTAAACCCATGGCCGTCATATTCACATTGTTGTTGTGTTTATAATTCAATTCTATAACCCTTAATTCAATTGACATGATAGAACCCACTTTCCATCAAATGTATTGGACCACTAACACCCTACTTGGTTGGCTTAACAAATGGTATTCATCAAGGTCAACTGATACATATAAGACAAGAATGAATGATGAGGCATGCACATGCTACTATGGTTTGGTCCAATTGGATATTAGATGGGTGATTTTTTTGTCAACCATAATCACTACATGATCAATATATCAATGGCACAACACATGCAACCTATCATTCTACCCAATCGGTTACATTGTGTGAGTATTATACATAAACTACTTATTATCATGCAACAAAGAAGCAACCGTATAAGCAACTATTATGTATTCCATGTTCAGTTTACTATTAAATCATGTTATGTAATGATCAAACAAGTCATGCAATTTATCATCCAGGCATATAATACTCTCACTGACATCCTCATTAAATGATCACATGTTTGGTTTGGTTGCACATGAGCCGCCAAGTTCATATTCAGGATATTAATTTTGTGCAACCATGTGACTTCCTTCCATGGATCCTCACAACCGATGGCATCCATTAAAAGATTGTGCACGCAATATGATTTCACACAAACCGATAACAGCCACTAACTTATAATTTCAACATTATTACATCATGTATTAGCACACAAAATCACATGTCATAGTCTACATTGAAATCAGTAATATTATACTAACCGATGATGACGTAGTGTATGCTAGAGCAATTACGAAGGGATGGTTCTTCGAGAGCTGCTGCCGTCGATATTCTTAGGGGTCTAGGGTTTGCTAAGTGATATTTTAAGTTGTGAATCAATAGAAGAAAAGGGTCTACGTGATTTATAGCACAAGTGGGCCGGTGAACATGCAACATTCCCTAATAAAAATAGAACACGTAGTGGGCCGAAGTCAATTATTTAAGTGGGCCTAGATCAAACGGTATTGCGCAGTTTTGAACCAAGATTAATTTACATGTTCAGTAGGCTCGGTGGCCCATGTGGAGGGCTGAATACGTTGCCGAGTGATAACATGTAAAGATGCGGCCCATTTGGTATGCGGCCCAAATGTCGAAACATTACTAGATAAGTTATCGTATCGTTCAGTTTGACAAGATTATATGATCATAACGTCTTAATCATAATCGGGAAAGATAACGAGAAATAAGGATTAAAAGATGGAACTTTACCTTGAAAGTTCGGGTTGTCACATCATCCCCAACTTGAAAGAAATTTCGACCCGAAATTTGACAAGTAAGTACGAGAGAGTGAAGTGGCAATTCAGGATTGCTGCGGATTTTCCTCAGGTGTTACAACTTGAGTCCCCATAAACATTTTCTTTAACCATTTGAGTCCAAATTTCTAACCTAGTTAGAATTTTATTGTTAAGTTTTGTTAAATGACCAAATTACCCTATAATTAAAAAATAAAAATAAAAAAACCACATATTCTTCACAAGATCAGGCACTCCCAGTTCATTTCTTCAAACACCCATCAACAACAAACACAAAAAGATCATACATTTAGACCCACATCTAACTTTCTTGAACAACATAATCGCACACCCAGTTCATTTCTTCAAACACCCATCAACAAGAAACACAAAAAGATCATACATTTAGACCCACATCTAACTTTCTTGAACAACATAATCGATAGGCTGTTCGTATATATCAAGAACCTTCAAATTGATATCAACAATCGGTGTTGTTCATCTGGGCATTCCCTAAATCGGTAGGCTCTTCCATTCAATCTTGAATTTCTATTTCCCATATTGCGTCCATGTTATTTTGAGTTGATAATTTACCATCAATCTGAACTGGGTATATTCTTACTTAACATGGTTTAATGGATTCTTGTAGCAGAACAGTAATGGGATTTATTTATTAATTAATAATTATTATATACTTGATTATTATGAGTATTTATAGACATGATCGGGAACAAGAGTTCTATTTCTTGAACAAAAGCATACATTCACCCAACAAAAACCGCAGCAGCCCTACCATCACCGTCACAGCCCCACCACCGCCGCTGACGTCGCTCGCACCTGGGTTCCGGTTTCACCCCACCGGTGAAGAACTTGTGATGTACTATTTGTGACAATTCTCGGTTCTCTCATCTCTCTCGAACCTATGTTCATCGCCCTATATTGGTGGCTTCTGTCATTGAATTGCTGCTGCACACCGAACACCGCCATCATCGTCCTGCTGATGATCCACGTTGCGAGCGATGTCGGCGGCGGCGGTGGTGGTGGGGCTGCGGCGGTTGCCGGAGTAGCTACGGCGAGGATTTCTTCCTGACCATGTTGGTTGCAACAGATATTGAAGTTGTGGGTAATGAAAAGGGGGTGAAATTAGGTTCGGGGATTGAAGATGAGGGGATATAAGAGAGAGAAATATTTTTTTTATTTTTTAATTATAAGGGTATTTTTGTCATTTAATAATACTTAACCAAAAAATTCTAACAGTGTTAGAAATTTGGACTCAAATGGTTAAAGAAAATGCTTATGGGGACTCAGGTCGTTAAACTTTTTGCTTTTGGACTCAAGTGGTTAAAACCTATAAAACACAGGGACTCAAAAAGTAATTTACCCTAAAATAATATTTGTTAATTTTCAATCTTGAAAGAGTTGTAAGAGTCGGGCAAATCAAAATCAACACAGATTGATGAAACCGGTTGCCAGATGCGATGATTTATTAGAATATATTATGACTATTTCTAACTAAATTCTCCAATTATTGACGGAAAACGCTCTAACGTCTTCCTCCAAAATGCTACGGTTTCAAGCACCATGTCCTCGGACCAATTCGCCTAAGTTGTGGCCAAGGCCACTTCTTCAACGCCGGTCCAAGCTTTTCGTGCTATTAAGAATAGTAGGTTGATAATTTGAGAGAGCAAAAGAGATTTTGTGTAATAAAACTGTTGGTTTAGTTTGTTTATATAAAGAAAATGTAAAAATTATTTTTGATTATTTTTTTAGCTTGTTTATATAAAGAAAATGTAAAAATTATTTTTGATTATTTTTTTTAAAAGAGCACATACCCCTTATTTATCTGATATCCCTCGGTAAAACACACACCCTGTTGCAACCACACTGATCGCATGGGATGAAATGTTGTCGGGACCGAACACCATGGTGCAATGTTCCCGAGCCATAGCACACAGCCCCAGGGGCGTAGCTTAGTTGATACCCGGGGGTGCACCCCCCCCCCCCCCCAATATTTCAGTTAGAAGTGTAAAATTTCCGATTTTTCTTCCAAAAATTATAAAATTATAAAGGATCATGAAACGTCCTAACATGCAATTTCTTAAAAATGACGCAGCGGAAAACGAGTTTTAAAATTTCCTTATAATTTAAATACAATAAATACATTACGACCCAAATTTCATTATGTTAAACATTTGCTAAAAGGAAATGTTTACATTTGCTTCCATTTTAATACATTACAAAATTAAAACTACGTGACTGTTCTTCCGTACAATCCTTGCTCTTGACTCGATCTTCAAATCCTTCTATTCTTCATACCGATGCTAAGTCCGCGCAACCTGCATTCACCACATACATATGTATCGATTAGATTTTGTGACGTCATTTCTATACTAAACAAACGTAATCAATAACCACTCCATATTTCTTTCATCTCGTGCCAGTCTTTTCGAATAAGCCTTCCATGTGATCATGCATTCCATTTCCTTGAACCTTCACAAGGTCCTTAATAGAGTACCTGCATTCTCATTTCATACTTAAGATCCCGGTTAAATAACTTAACACACAAACTTATTTATGTTATACAAACATACACACACATCCCATCCATTCGTAAGCAATAAATCCCGCTTCGTACTCAGGCGCAAACATTCATATAATCTAAAACACGTACTTGCGTATGTGATTATGTACACAAAAACAAATGTACAAACTATACGAATATACACGCTACATAAGACATCCCAAAAAGTTTGCTAAGACATCCTCAATACAAGCTTCTAATTGAATAGTTCGCATACATGCGAACCTACGCACATTCTCTCTTCCATTCATAATTACCTAGCGATCCCGTCTATCAGAAGGTAACTATTTCCTATAATCTAAAACCAACAAAAGGTTAGTTTTGATTATTTAAATAAAGATTCAAACAAGTTCCATGTACGAAACCAACAAAATCAAAGCAAAAAAAAAGTCGGCTGAACGGTCCCTGGCGGGGCGCGAGGGCCAACCCTCGATCTTTCGCGGGCCGCGACCGAGGTCGCGTAGCGCGACGGAGAAGCAGCCATGCTGTCGCGTAGCGCGACAGCCCCAAAACGACAGAAACTTCATTCTGATGCTGCACATTTCCAGCTAAGATTTCCAAGTGAATTTTCGACTTACAAATTGCATAACTTTTGATCTACGAATCCGATTAACACGATTCTTTTTCCTATGCGTTGGTAATTAGATTTTCTAACATATGAACTTGTAATATAACATCCGAACAAAGAAAAATCTTAACTTAAAGCCTTCGGCCCTACATGCTCGTTTCAACTATTCAACCCATTCATATATTATTACTAAAAACTTGCATATCTCGGACATTCCCTATTCAATTTGCTTAAAACTTATTTCTAATTGTCCGAGAGACTTGTCCTTACATTATTGGCTAAACATCCTTACCCGGGTCCTTAGTCTTTACGCATTTCATTAGCATTACAAAACTTATACACATTTATTCGACCCATTCGTATTGTGTTAAACAATTCTTTTATCTAAAGGGGGGAGGCTAAATATTACGACCATTAACCCAAGTTCCCATTTCTCGGTTAACACACTAGTAGGGACTTCTATCCTTACGCACTTTTAACACCTTCATTGTCACCTATGCAAATCATACCAAAATGAGTAAACTCCCATTTTGACCCGTTTGATAGACTTAACGAAAATCTTTACTTCTACGTACCCATATCTTTATAAATTTCAAAAGATACTTGAATAACCAAAACATAACCATACTTTACCACATTAAGGTGTGATTCCGGATAATCACTTATGTGGTACAAAAACTAAATATCATCATCTAAATTACGTTTCATCACATCTACTAACAATAATCGCACCATTAAATCACTTTAGCAATAAAGAGGGAGTCCGGGAAAATTACTTACCTCGTGCGTCCAAATTTGCACATAGTTTCCGTGTTCACCTTCGACCCGTTGCACTTCCTTGTTTATGCTCTTGATGACATGACTCCTATCCGTACATGTCGTCACATTCATAACACGGTTAGCTTACGTACATTCATTCGTTCGGCTTTCAAATCATGCAATATTTGACTTTCGTTAGTTTATTAACGCATACAAGGGATATGTATCATCATTCTTTATTACTACCGTACATAACACATCAACTAGCGAGTTCATAACGCAATGGTTTCTTGCATACAAATTTTACCCTTTTAACTTCAATCCTACACATAATCCACTCTCAATTTAAACTATGCCATTCACCTACATAACTATTGCATTCAAATATAATTTGCATTCCATAAAACTTTTCAAAATTTATAAAATTACTATTCAAGCATTTAATCGAACACTTGGTGTGCATACAATATTTTAAGCACTATGTACGCGTGCTTTATGCATAATCTACTCATTCACACCACACTTGATCAATTCAACCAATTTCACTTAGCTTCTTAGTCTACATCAAGAACATTTACCAAAACCCTAATACTCATACATTCATCCTTCAATTTCTCATAAGTCTTAGCATCTAAGAATTGCTAAAATCTTATAATATGACTAACACAAGTGGGTTTTACTTCAATCCTTTGCTATAATCAGATTCAAAGATAATTCGCATTCAACATAATGATGTTAACCCTCATACAAACTCAAATTCATACAATCTTCACGGATAAATCAAAACCCACTTAACAAAAAGCATCAAAACATGAAATTGAACTCACCTTATGATCAATACACTTAGATTAAAGAGTAACTAGACCCATGCATTCGATTTTTCCCTTGGTCTCCTTTTCAATTTGATGATTTTTGGTTATTAGGGTTTTTGGCTCTTCCCTTGGCCCTTCTCTCGATCGCACGCCCAGAACCCCCAAAACACTGACTTATTTTTTTGTCAAGTGTTTTATTTAACACTTTTTCCTTTTAACCCCTCAATCTTTTAAAACTTGTCATTTATTTCATTTCACATACTAACTTGTATTTAAAACCAAGTTCACTAACTTAGTTACCTCAATATCACACCATGTAAAATAAATCATTCTTGAAATTTTAACATTTGGGTTTTTGGGGCGTTACAAGTCTACCCCCTTAAAGAAGGTTTCGTCCCCGAAACCTTTCACATTTGTTCTCCTACCATTTCACTGTACTCATTCAAGGAGCATACTACAATACGCATACTTTTTGGATCTTGGCTAACGATCTTATTCCTAGTTAGACATCATGGCAGATATTGTACCTACCTTCTTAAGTTAAGTAATATACTTTCATAATCACATAAAAGTCGGAGTCTTATCAAAAGCTCTTAATAGTGTCGCTTTCATTTTATAATGCTAGCTACTAGCACACTTCGTCGCTAGAGGTTCATTCGTTGAATTTCATTCAAGGTGTATACTATTGCAAGAACATACTCGCGATCATATCAAGTTTATGGTTTGCTTCTACCTTTCTAATTAAGTATAAGACTTTTTATACATTTACCAATCATGGGGGTTCAATAAATTTCCTTCTCACACATGCGTCATTCATGATATTTCATTCTAGCGTTAGCCACATAAATTCCTATCCTTCACTTCCCTAATTCATATTCAACCTACTAATTCGTGTTTATGATTCATGAGTTTGACATTTCTACTAACCTCAGTCTTCTTACATAAATAAATCATCAATCCGTGATCCGGATTGGCCCACTTCTTCATGAGTTCAAGTCTGAACTAAACTAACTTCGCCCATCCATGAGACGAGCTTCCGCATCGTGCACATTCTTTTCCAAATTACCCGTTTTACTCGCCAAGTGTTCTACCGTTCTTACCTAAAAATGGAAGGTTAGTTCATTTCATTCACATTCCCTCGATTATGGCGTTAATTTAATCGTCTTATTTACATACTAGTCCTTTTTATATTCTTTTTAAAATAGCAGATCGTTTGACTTATTCATAAAGGGTTAATACATGACCATTTTCTAACATATTACTTTTGTTGTTTGACCCGTTTACGACGGGTCAATACATAACCGTTCCTTTGCAATTGTTTAGCTTATTTGTCAACTTCTGCAGTTTGACTTTTCAAAGTCAATCTGTCACTTCTTTCTTATTATAAATACACATAACGAAGCACACATTTGTACTTCTTATCGATTCAAGCATGCATACAATTTCATCGCTTCATGCCTTAGTGCTTCTCACATACACTTGTCCTTTCCATTAAAACTTAAGCCTCCCGCCCGGGTCGTAACCCGTCATTCACTTTGACACTCTAGAGTCGAGTATGAACATATTTCATGCTTGTAATTTATCTAAGGTTTATTTCTTACAACTAAGCTTCTTGCCACATCAGCCGTTTTTAATGTTTTATACTTACTTAATGGACTAGACTGCCCTATCCATTCTTTTATTACTTATCATTTTATTTCGGTTGGCTTTCGGAAGTCAAAATTGTAAATGCATTCTTAAATATGCTTAACAATTATCCTATTTTGACACATCCACCTCTAGTCGAGTAATAAGCTCATATTAAAAGTAATACCCTATTTTTACATACCTAATGTAAGCAAAATTCGTAGATTCGTCATTCATACCTTACGATGGTCCTTTCTTTCCAATTAGTGACATTGCGTGCCCATTCATCAAGCTCACCTATGCCCATGAAACTTAACAGATCAAAACATTAAATACCGAGTCCAAATGGTGATCACCATCTGACCCATATGACCCATTTATTCTTTCAACCATTCATGCATATAATACATGAGCATAATTATATTCATATATATATATATATATATATATATATATAGAGTAGGAGTTGGGTGGAAAGTCTATTTTTCCTAGAAAGTCTAGGAAGAAATAAGAATTGGACATGTGTCATTGAGGGATTTTAAATAGAAGGGCTATCATGTAATTTCACATTTTAATTTTATTTTTGGAATGTATCTTCATTAACTAAAATTCCATGATTTTCGGAAATTTTATTATTTTCGAATTCAAATCTGGAAGTCAATGTGTTCATTAACTAAAATTCCATGTCACATTACATCGCATATTCCATTGTTCAGAAGATTACTGGAATTTATCAGCATGTTCTTGGTGTTGTGTTTTAACAGTTTACAGGGCTAAAGCCAATTTTTTTATAGATCCCACAATATAAAGATGGTAAAACACAGGGTATGAATCTGATTGCTGTTAAAACACAACTGTATGAATCTGAATGTTAAAACACAACTGTATGAATCTGAATGCTAAAACACAAGTGTATGAATCTGCTTGCTGTTAAAACACAACTGTATGAATTTGTTTGCTGTTAAAACACAACTGTATGAATCTGCTTGCTGTTAAAACACATCTGTATGAATCAGGATGCTAAAACACAACTGTATGAATCTGAATGCTAAAACACAACTGTATGAATCTGCTTGCTGTTAAAACACATCTGTATGAATATGCTTGCTGTTAAAACACAACTGTATGAATCTGTTTGCTGTTAAAACACATCTGTATGAATCTGAATGCTAAAACACAACTGTATGAATCTGCTTGCTGTTAAAACACATCTGTATGAATCTGCTTGCTGTTAAAACACATCTGTATGAATCTGGATGCTAAACCACAACTGTATGAATCTGCTTGCTACTAAAACACAACTGTATTAATTTGCTTGCTGTTAAAACACATCGTCAAGAAAACGGAAATGATAAGAACAATATTTGAATGGTGATGATGAACTCGAAAATGGTGGAGATGGAGAAGTGTTTTAATTTGATCTGGTGCTCTCCATCGTTTCTAAAGTTATCTTCTTCCATGATTGTAGTTATTTTTGGTAGGGATTGGGGTTTCCAAGATGGGTTTGGAGAGAGAGAGGGGGAAAATCGCTTGAATTTAGGAACTGGGAGGTTATCTAATTTATTTAAAACACGGCCATTGACAAAATTGCCCCTACTCATTTAAAACAATCAATTAATTAAACTCAAATATTACAAGATTGCCATTGATTTAATCTCAACCCTTAAACACACCAATCGGATGGACCAGATCGCTTCCTAGACTTTCTAGAAAAAATACACTTTCCGTGCGAACCCTACTCTCTATATATATATATAGGGAGGTTCATTTGAGAAGAATCTTCTTATAAGAAGAAAATTAAATTAATCTAGGCCCTTTATTTTTTGATCTATGGTTTTGAATCAAGATATAATTTTTGTCTACTTTTAATTAATGATTTAATTAATAAGGGTATGATAGACATTTTGATTTAGAATACTAATAAATGTTATAAAGGGTTACTCAAGTCTTATTAATGTCACCATAATTTTCTCCTTCACCACCATTAATGTGTTAGTCATACACCAATTTTATTAGAAGTGACAAAATTATTTAAAAGTGTTGTGTCCTACACATATTTTATTATGAGTCAACAAATTATTTAAAAGTGTTAGGGGTCCTGCACATTCTCTACCTTACACCAAAACATTGTTTTTATGGTGTAGGAAACGTTGTTTTTATGGTGTAGGAAATGCTCAATATGTAAGAACATGTACATGATTGTTTTTATTGCGTAAGGTGGAAAATTATTTTGTAGGATGACTCATTAAATGATTAAGGTTCATTAATTTGAATAGCAAAATAAAGGCTAAATATATTAAATGATTTGTTCTAATTACCTTTATACCCTTTATTCTTTTTATTCTTAATTTGTAATTTCTTCTCATTTGAACTCTCCACTATATATATATATATATATATATATATATATATATATATATATATATATATAGAGTAAGGTTAACATACAAAAAGCCTTATCATACATCACGTAGGAGACAATGGTAACCGTTGGATCAGGAGTATAATCACGCATGGGACCACATAATCACGCATGGGACCACATAATCACGCATGGGACCACATAATCACGCATGAGACTATAATCACGCACGTTCTATGATAATAACGCACGTTATATTTTTTGTCATGTATGATAATGTAGGTTAAGCCCTGAAGTACATTATACTTTCTCTATATATATATAGGGGAAAGTTCAAATGAAAACCACTAGTTATTGTGAAAATTCGAAAACTAATTAAAAAAGCCAAAAAAACATACCCAATTTTTTTTTTTTTTTTTGCAAACCAATTTTCGCAGGTTTTTTTATATAAAAAAAATTTCAAAAAAAAAAAATTATGTAGTGCACATGTGTATGTGTACTACACATGTGCACTACACAATCTTTTTTTAAAGTTTTTTTATATATAAAAACCAACGATTTTTATAAAAATAATTGAAAAAAAAAATTGTGTGATTTTAGGCTTTTTTTAGTTAGTTTTCGAGTTTTCACAATAAAAGTGGTTTTCATTGAACCATCTCCTATATATTCAAAACATAACTTGGAAAATATCCACTTTTTAAAGAATGTTTGCTCATCTGATCTGTAATTACTTACAATTTTGAACCTTTCATTCTTGTCATTCATTCTTACTTATTTGATTCGTACCTATTTTACGAGTTTCAAACCTTTCATTCTATCATTCATTTTGTTTCGAATCCGTCGCACGCTTTCTAGCATATCATTCATTCTTTCATTCCTCCTTTGTTTCGAATCCGTCTCGCGGATTCTAACATATCATTCATACTTTCATTCTTTTCATGCTTCGAATCCGTCTCGCGGATTCTAACATATCATTCATACTTTCATTCCTTCTTTCTTTCGAATCCGTCTCGCGGATTCTAACATATCATTCATACTTTCATTCCTTCTTTGTTTCGAATCCGTCTCGCGGATTTTAACATATCATTCATACTTTCAAGTCCCTAAAAGTCTTACATTTCTCTTCACCCTCACGTCCACCTACTACCTAATTCTACCGAACCCTGTAACAATTATCACGGTCTCACGAACGTCATATATTTCTTGTGTACTGGTCAGGTACACAATCCACATACTAGTTTCGTGTCTTCGTGTAATCATCACCTTATGTCCGAATAATTAAGTTTCGGCACGTGTAACTTTTCAAAACTTTATTACCATTCCGTTATTATATTTCATTTAAAATTTTCTTTGACTTGCTAGATTATACCATTACATGCGCCCACATATTAAATTTACGTACCTGGGGCCGATTTATCATATTACATGCCTTGATGCCGGTCCTAGACCGAATTCACGGCTCATTCTCTCCAAACAATTAGGCTTACCTTACACACAACATACTGTTAGTCTTCTTCAAATACATACTTAAATACATACTTACCTTTGCTTCTACTCTTAGATCTTGATCGGGTCTCGGATTGTATGGATTCCTTGTCACAAGAGCACACAGGTTTGAGTTCAAGTATTTACCTCCTCATACTTGATTTCCCTCAAACCATGGCTCTGATACCAACTTGAAATGTCCTAACATGCAATTCCTTAGAAATGACGCATCGGAAAACGAGTTTTAAAATTTCCTTATAATTTAAATACAATAAATACATTACGACCCAAATTTCGTTATGTTAAACATTTGCTAAAAGGAAATGTTTACATTTGCTTTCATTTTAAGACATTACAAAATTAAAACTACGTGACTGTTCTTCCGTACAATCCTTTCTCTTGACTCGATCTTCAAATCCTTCTATTCTTCATACCGATGCTAAGTCCGCGCAACCTGCATTCACCACATACATATGTATCGATTAGATTTTGTGACGTCATTTCTATACTAAACATACGTAATCAATAACCACTCCATATTTCTTTCATCTCGTGCCAGTCTTTTCGAATATGCCTTCCATGTATGATCATGCATTCCATTTCCTTGAACCTTCACAAGGTCCTTAATAGAATACCTGCATTCTCATTTCATACTTAAGATCCCGGTTAAATAACTTAACCACACAAACTTATTTAAGTTATACAAACATACACACACATCCCATTCATTCGTAAGCAATAAATCCCGCTTCGTACTCAGGCGCAAACATAGATATAATCAAAAACACGTACTTGCGTACGTGATTATGTACACAAAAACAAATGTACAAACTATACGAATATACACGCTACATAAGGCATCCCAAAAAGTTTGCTAAGACATCCTCAATACAAGCTTCCAATTGAATAGTTCGCATCCATGCGAACCTACGCACATTCTCTTTTCAATTCATAATTACCAAGCGATCCCGTCTATCGGAAGGTAATTATTTCCTATAATCTAAAACCAACAAAAGGTTAGTTTTGATTATTTAAATAAAGATTCAAACAAGTTCCATGTACGAAACCAACAAAATCAAAGCAAAAAAAAAGCCGGCTGAACGGTCCCTGGCGGGGCACGAGGGCCAACCCTCGATCTTTCGCGGGCCGCGACCGAGGTCGCGTAGTGCGACGGAGAAGCAGCCATGCTGTCGCGTAGCACGACAACCCCAAAACGATAGAAACTTCATTCTGATGCTGCACATTTCCAGCTATGATTTCCAAGTGAATTTTCAACTTACAAATTGCATAACTTTTGATCTACGAATCCGATTAACACGATTCTTTTTCCTATGCGTTGGTAATTAGATTTTCTAACATATGAACTTTAAATATAACATCCGAACAAAGAAAAATCTTAACTTAAAGCCTTCGGCTCTACATACTCGTTTCAACTATTCAACCCATTCATATATTATTACTAAAAACTTGCATATCTCGGACATTCCCCATTCAATTTGCTTAAAACTTATTTCTAATTGTCTGAGAGACTCGTCCTTACATTATTGGCTAAACATCCTTACCCGGGTCCTTAGTGTTTACGCGTTTCATTAGCATTACAAAACTTATGCACATTTATTCGACCCATTCGTATTGTGTTAAACAATTCTTTTATCTAAAGGGGCGAGGCTAAATATTACGACCATTAACCCAAGTTCCCATTTCTCGGTTAACACACTAGTAGGGATCTATCCTTACGCAATTATAACACCTTCATTGTCACCTATGCAAATCATACCAAAATGAGTAAACTCCCATTTTGACCCGTTTGATAGACTTAACAAAAATCATTACTTCTACGTACCCATATACTTCTAAATTCCAAAACATACTTGAATAACTAAAACATAACCATACTTTGCCACATTAAGGTGTGATTCCGGATAATCACTCATGTGGTACAATAACTAAATATCATCATCTAAATTACGTTTCATCACATCTACTAACAATAATCGCACCATTAAATCACTTTAGTAATAAAAAAGGAGTCCGGGAAAATTACTTACCTCGTGCGTCCAAATTTGCACATAGCTTCCGTGTTCACCTTCGACCCGTTGCACTTCCCTGTTTGTGCTCTTGATGACATGACTCCTATCCGTACATGTCGTCACATTCATAACACGGTTAGCTTACATACATTCATTCGTTCGGCTTTCAAAACATGCAATATTTGACTTTCGTTAGTTTATTAACGCATACAAGGGATATGTATCATCGTTCTTTATTACTGCCGTACATACACATCAACTAGCGAGCTCATAACGCAATGGTTTCTTGCATACAACTTTTACCATTTTAACTTCAATCCTACACATAATCCACTCCCATTTTAAACTATGCCATTCACCTACATAACTATTGCATTCACATATAATTTCCATTCCATAACACTTTTCAAAATTTATAAAATTACTATTCAAGCATTTATTCGAACACTTAGTGTGCATACATTATTTTAAGCACTATGTACATGTGCTTTATGCATAATCTACTCATTCACACCACACTTGATCAATTCAACCAATTTCACTTAGCTTCTTAGTCTACATCAAGAACATTTACCAAAACCCTAGTACTCATACATTCATCCTTCAATTTCTCATAAGTCTTAGCATCTAAGAATTGCTAAAATCTTATCATATGACTAACACAAGTGGGTTTTACTTCAATCCTTTGCTATAATCAGATTCAAAGATAATTCGCATTCAACATAATGATGTTAACCCTCATACAAACTCAAATTCATACAATCTTCACGGATTAATCAAAACCCACTTAATAAAAAGGAGTTAAATGCCATTTTAGTCCCTGTGGTTTTGGCCATTTTGCCAGTTTAGTCCAAAGGTTTCATTTTTAATCTGTGGGTCCAAAAAGGTTTCACCATTGCCATTTTAGTCCACTGGGTTAACTCCACCCATTTTTTCTGTTAACGAGAAGACCAATTCGGTCATTTTATATGGCTGAATTGCCCTTTTAGTTAACAGAATTACATATAAAATTATCGAATTGGCCTTCTCGTTAACAGAAAAAATGGATGAAGTTAACCCAGTGGACTAAAATGACAACTGTGAAACCTTTTTGGACCCATAGGTTAAAAATGAAACCTTTGGACTAAACTGACAAAATGGCCAAAACCCCAGGGACTAAAATGGCATTTAACTCTAACAAAAAGCATCAAAACACGAAATTAAACTCACCTTATGATCGATACACTTAGATTAAAGAGTATCTAGACCCATGTATTCGATTTTTTCCTTGGTCTCCTTTTCAATTTGATGATTTTTGGTTGTTAGGGTTTTTGGCTCTTCCCTTGGCCCTGCTCTCGATCGCACGCCCAGAACCCTAAAACACTGACTTATTTTTTTTTGTCAAGTGTTTTATTTAACACTTTTTCCTTTTAACCCTTCAATCTTTTAAAACTTGTCATTTATTTCATTTCACATACTAACTTGTATTTAAAACCAAGATCACTAACTTAGTTACCTCAATATCACACCATGTAAAATAAATCCTTCTTGAAATTTGAACATTTGGGTTTTTGGGGCGTTACAGATCACCCCCCAATTATTTTGCATAAATATTTAATATATAAATTGGGTCCCATGACTTTCCGTCCCCTGAAACTTTTGGTCAATCTCCGCCACTGCACAGCCCGAGTGTCATGGGAGCTCCACTCGGTAGACCCTCATGACAAATATTGTCTAACACTTAAACATCATGAATTGAAACGGGTATTTGAGAATAACCCTGTCATAGATGCAATTAGGATTTTTCTTTTCTTTTTTTGCTTTTTCTTTTTTTTCTTTCTTTTTTTTTTTTTTTGGCTAGCACTTTTTGGAGTGTTGGTTGTTGACAAACAATTTAGTCATGGTTGGAGGTGAGTCTGACAACTAAGTATGATGGTGGATTGGTGGTAGATGGCAACGATACGGAAATCTAGATGTTTAAAAGGTTGACAAATGCTAATAGCAGTATTTTCGATTTGTTGGGTGTAATATTTAATCTATTATATAAAAGAAATAGAATATGTGCCAGAATTTATTCCATCAAACTCAAATTCTTGGGTGTAATATTTAAACTATTATATAAAAGAAATAAAATATGTGACAGAATTTATTCCATCAAACCCAAATTCTTCAGGATTATTCCTTCTCAAACGGTTTGGTGTCATCCTTGATCGTCAAACTAACAATGAACGGTTGTAATTTCGTCTGAGGTATGATATATATGTGGTCTATGAAGAGGCATGTCACTGAGCCGAATATGCCGCCGTTAAAAAAATAAAAAATAAAAACGTTTTTTGTCATCGATTAGCCCAACTTATACTGGATTCATGTTAGGTTTGATGCACATACATTGTTTAGTGGTCTTGAGTAATATGTGCTCATATTGTTAACCCAGTCGCGCACTGCCGTACTGTGCACATACTTAAATATCAGACATCATGTAATATGAGTTGTTGTGAAACTCTCATCAACGACACAAGCATGTAAACCGTTATCCTTCATTCACTTTTTGGCTACAAATAATAATAATATGAGTTAAGTACAATTTGCCTCTTTGTCGTTTGGGGCAGATTTCACTTTGTCTTCCTATTTCAAAAACTTTTGGTTTTGCCACCCGTGTTTATGGATATGATTTTGGTTAATAGCTGGTGATCTGGATATGTAGTGTTTGTTATAAATGTTATCAGATAATTTAAAAACATTGCTAGATTACAATTGCTTTTTGATCTATAAATGTTAGTAGATTAGGCAGAAATTATCAAGGAAGATAGTTGTTTGATTAAGTTGTTTATGCTTTGACATGATTTGATTTGTTCAAGAGGTAATTGAATATGTTACGAAAAAGAGGCCATGTTGCTTAGTTTTATTTGCTGGTTACATGTATCTATTTTTTTTAATCAGAATTGAGGGTGGTGGTTGACAATGGTGGAGACCCTCTCCAGCCGCCGTACTGTTAGGGGTATCGAATCAGAGCAGGCTCGAGCGGAAGCGGAACAAACACACACACACACTAGCAGAAAATAAAGAACACAAGAATTTACGTGGTTCGGTCAAGGTGATCTACGTCCACGGGTTGCAACTAGGGTTTTACTTTTATTAGATGCTCACAACTGTTTTCAGAATGATACAGACTACAGTTACATAATAGGTATTTATAGAACAAGATTAGGGTTTCCTACTTGGTCAACAAGTTAACTAAGTGGGCCTAATAACTAGGGCCGGCTAACCATAATTAGGGCCGGCTACCCTAAAGCCTACGAACCCAACAATCTCCCACTCGGAGGCTTTGCATAGGCCACAAAGTGCATCCAAGAAACCCATCACCAGTAACTTCAGTAATCTTTACGTTCAAGTCTTCCCAGCCTCCAGTTCCAAGAACAAGCTAAGACTTCAGTCACATCCAAGCCACCTAGTTGCAACCACACCTCTCATCAAGTACCTGAGAGACCAGTTGAAGCTCCCACAAGCTCCAACCCAACAGTCTTATCGGACCCATTCTCTATCTCAACCGGCTTGCACAATCCACCAGCTCCAGAGATACACCGAGAATTAATACCACTCTCCACATTTTGCAAACTATTTCCAGGAGAGCTTTTTTCTTCAGTCGGAATCTTCGTCTTCAAAACCCAACGGGTCTTTGTGATTGTACCCGAAACACGACCCATGCTCCCACTATCACCAAATCCCCTGACTGGCTTAAACTTAGACCCCCGATCACATTCAACTGACATCCCCAAAGCACCAGAATTCAAGTTTGCAAATTGAACCCTCTTCCGCTTACTAGATTCAGTGAACCAGACTTTATGTTGTACAGGGACGGCTACTCCCTCAACAGGTATCTCAACTAGATACAATGATCCTCGTCTCCTCCCACAGGCAACAACAAGATTTCCATCAATCACCTTCCACTTCCCACCACCAAACTTAACACCTAGTCCCTGTTTATCCAGTTGACTAACAGAAATAAGTTTCTTCGTTAAACCTGGAATTACCCTGACGTTCTTTAAGTTCCATGTAGTGCCCAGTGGAGTTTTCAGATTGACATCTCCCATACCTGTAACATTAAGAACATGACCGTTAGCTAATCGTACCTTTCCAAAGTCTCCTTTTTTCAGATTCACCATCGTCTCCCCGCTGTGCATGGCGTGAAACGAAGAACCAGAATCCATAGCCCAAGAATCTATAGACTCTTCACAGCAAACTAGTACGTCACCGTCAGATTCATCTGACACAACGCTGTTTACATGCTGCTTACCATCCTCTTTCTTAGGATCAGGACACTCGTTTTTAACATGCCCCTTTTCACCACAGTTCCAGCACCTCACATTTTTCCTAGCTTTAGAAAAGCTTTTCCCACGACTCCCACTGCTTCTGTTTTTACCTCTTCCCCTGCTAACACTGAGCATACCAGAAGTAGATCCTCCACTAGTGTTCCTCCGGCGAACATCTTCACCCAAAACACTATCCCGGACCCGATCAAACTTCAAATTTCCAGTTCCAGCAGTTTCAGTGACCGTTGTCACAAATCCTGACCAGCTATCAGGTAAGGAAGATAACAAAACCACAGCCTGAGTGTCATCATCCAACTTCATGCCCACAGTTGCTAACCTGGACAAAATTGAATTGACTTCGTTAATGTGATCAGCAACTGAACTGCCCTCGTTCATCCTCATATTAAACAGTTCCCTCATCAAGAACACCCTATTACCGGCAGACGACTTCTCATACATATTTGACAGAGCTTCTAACATATCACGAGCAGTTGTTTCTTTCATGATATTAAATGCAACGCTCCTCGTCAAAGCCAATGTAATTTTACCTCTTGCCTTTTTATCCTTTGAGTTCCAAATTGCCTCGGCAACTTTATCCATTCCAGCAGGTTTTTCTTCCAGTACCACATCCAAATCGCATTCACCAAGCAACGACTCTACTTGCATTCTCCACCAAGCAAAATCAGTACCGTTGAACTTCTCGATTCGGAACTTCCCGTCTTCAGCCATAGCAAACGAGAAAAACCAGAAAAAACCACAAGGAACCAAGCAGCCGAAACCCGAGCAATTTTCAATAAACCAGAAACCCGAAGTACCCGAACCAGCGACTTCTCCTGCAAACCCGAGCGTAAACCAGCGAATAACCAGGGTTCAAGAACCGAAACCCTAATCGCCAAACACCCCAAAACCACCAGATCTGCAACAGCAAACCCTACGGCGCAAACCCTAGACCTTACCAGTCGTAACCAGAGAATAGGTACGGGCCGTAAACAAGTCAGCGGCGACGGCAGCAACAGCAGATCAAGATCTCTCGTCCAGCTCTCTCCTTCTCTTGCGATAACCGTGTGAACCGTGTATTTTACTGAACCTTTGGCTCTGATACCACTTGTTAGGGGTATCGAATCAGAGCAGGCTCGAGCGGAAGCGGAACAAACACACATACACACTAGCAGAAAATAAAGAACACAAGAATTTACGTGGTTCGGTCAAGGTGACCTACGTCCACGGGTTGCAACTAGGGTTTTACTTTTATTAGATGCTCACAACTGTTTTCAGAATGATACAGACTACAGTTACATAATAGGTATTTATAGAACAAGATTAGGGTTTCCTACTTGGTCAACAAGTTAACTAAGTGGGCCTAATAACTAGGGCCGGCTAACCCTAATTAGGGCCGGCTACCCTAAAGCCTACGAACCCAACACGTACACACAAAGTTTGTTTGATAATGTAACGGTTGTTAGGGATGGTTGTTGTTAATGGAGGTGATGAAAACATTTGGCGATGACGGTGGTGGTGGTGGTGGTGGTGATGATGATGGTGGGTGGTGGCCGATTGTAATAATAAAGAAACCACAAAGGCGCATATTGCAAGAAGACAATGGTAGTTTGGCCTTTTCACCCAAGTTCTAATGGATATTGTTGACGGCATGGAGGCAAATCATAACATATGGAAAAAACGTGAAGGCAAAGCCAAAAGTTTTTGTAAAAGGGAGGCAAAATGAAATCTAACCCAAACCACAGGGATGCAAATTGTACTTACCTCTAATAATATATATAAGAACATAGATACACACAATACACGGATCCGAGGTTATTGCGACGAGCCTTTTAGTGACTACAAGTTGTTGTTGGCATAGATAGAGTGGCAACGACCTGTCGTCGTGACAAGCTAGACCAAAATTTTAGGTTTTCTAACCTTGTTAAGACGACCTGTAGTATGTTACCCGAGATTCGTGAAAACCGTTTGCGACGACATTGTTTGCAACGAACCGTTGTCGCGATAGGCTATAGCAACACCATATGCGCCTGTAGAGAAGACACCTTTCGTCCCCGACTGTTGTAATGACATATACTAATATATGTTCTTGGATTTGATGAAAATTAAGTGGGAAACTTCCTGTTCCTAGCGTTGTAGTCAATTTTGGACCAGACAGTATAGATGCAACTAGCCAAAATTTGACTTTCTCCCAATAGTAACAGTTTATATGTTGTACATGCAAGCACACGTACACTACAAGGAATTAATATTGCTGTTTCTAGACGTTGAGGCTTCAACGGTTTAATCCATTAAATACCTATCTATACTCGTTAAACTCTAGAAACCTAATTATTTCCTCACCAAAATCAATAAATTATAAAATGTATATTCCAACATAAATCGTTTTGTAAGGAAGGACATGATGGATCCCAATAAAATGTGACGTTTTTTCGTGGAGAGCGGAAATGGGCAGAATTCCCACCGCGGATGCTTTACGAATGAGAGGGATTTCGGTTGGTGATGGCTTGTGCCCTCTTTGCCGGTCGGAGGAGGAGACTTCTGTCCACCTGTTCACTTCTTGTCTGGTTGCTTCGGTTCTATGGCAGAAGGTGAGTTCCTGGTGCCGTATGCCCCCTATTTTCGCTTTCTCGGTCCGTGACTTGCTGGATGTTCACAATACTGGTTCTCACAAGGCTGAAGCAAAGAAGAGGATTCAGGGCATCATTCGGGTAGCCTGTTGGAGTATTTGGTTGGCGCGTAACAATGCTATTTTTTCGGGAAAAGAGGTTAAGGTAGAAGAGATATTTAGCGAGGTTAGATCTTTGGGATTTTTATGGTATAAACATAGAATCAGGAACAACCCGATCTCGTGGTCGGATTGGTGTAATTTTGTAATTATTTAGTGTTGTTTTGGTTCCCGGCTCGGTCTTCGAGCTCGGGTGTTTTGTGAATGAAGTTAACCTTTCAAAAAAAATGTATGTATTTTACCAATTAACTAGTAGGGTTTAGGGTGTTAAATATTTCAAAATATACTATTAAAAGATTAATTTAATTTTCTAATGGCTTAAATATTTAAAATAAATAAGCCACTAACCCGCGCCATATATATAATCATTCCACTCGCAATGTTAAAATCCTGAAATTAATCCAGTAACTTGAGTTGCTTTTGGGTTTATATCTCGTACCAAATCAAACTTATATGTAAGGTTAAATTATCTGTCATTGTTAAGTTGTCTTAAAATACGAAGATGATGTCTACATATATGAGACTTCGATGGTTTTTGCTAAAATAATAATACATAGGACGTGTTAACATCATATCTTAATTCCCTACCAACTTTTAAATATTAAATTAAAAAGACATGCAAAAGGCGACTTTCATACCATAATAATTTAGTTTTTTTATCCAAATGATTTTTTTTATATACCAACGCGTTTAGCATTGCGTGCCCACCATAAATTCCTACGTAACAAGGTCAACTAGCTTAATGCTTTATACACACACTAAGAATAGACGGTATGGTTGAGGATCATTCTTGGAGGATGACTTGCCACGTAAGCGTCACATAAAATGAGTGTGAGGAAGGGGCAAAGTGGATGAAACTAAGGAAATGAGAGATAAGCCTAAAATATAAACATATGAGTTGTATGTATAATATGTGTGTGTGAGAAGAAGAAGGTGGGGGTTTTGTCATGTAGCGAACGTCCCCAACTTCCACACCCCGACGATTGAGGAGACGACGTCCCGGGCGGGACGATGTGCAGGGCAACGACGGGCCGCGACGGGCTGGGGACGGTCCTATACTGTCTAGCCTAAGACATATGTAGTGGGAGAGGAAGATAATGTCCCCATCCTTGGGTGTTTTGCGCTATGTGGTGGTCCAGTCACCATGTGGACGTTATGGGACATTATGTTAAAAGGAGTGTAGTGGGGCTTGAAATTTTTGCAATGATTAGATATCCTAACAGAATTAAATAAAAAATAAAACAAAAACCATAAAAAATGCTATTGGCAGTTTAAAAAAGCAAGCTCCTCCATTTTTTTTTTCAAAAAAAAAAAAACGCCTATGGGGACGGTCATGGGCGTGGTTGGGCCTTTTTTTGGGGAAAAAACGCCAAAAACCCCCACTACGGGTGTTAGGCGCGGGAATTTGGTTACTATCATTTCGATTCGTTATGGTGTCATATCGGATTATCGGAATGATATGGTACCAACACGTAATATAACAATCTAATGATAAAACCAAAAAATAAAGTCATGATATGGCCAAAAGAATAACAAACATGTGTTTGCCTCGATTGATGTAGTATTGGTTGTAATGTTTCGTCGGAATCGACGTAGTACCGACATTGTTGGGGCGGTATCAGTTTAGTTAATCACGGTACCAGTATAGTACCGGCATCGTTATAGCTTACAAGATAAAAAAAAGATACTCCATTTCGAATACAACTACGTTTTCAACGAAACCGAAACCATTAAACGTATACCGATACCGCTATTGAGGTTTTGCAGACAGTCACACCCCCAAAATCCACCATGCGGAGTATCACCGCTTGGAGGTGTGACATGACCAGGATCGAGCCACCAATCATATTGAACAACATAATTAAGTAAATAAAACCAAACACAATACGATTGGTGACCAAAAGGAAGTAAACTGATTTTAGGTTAGCAGCGGAAGCATAAAACATAAGTTCAAAACATAAGTCCATAGTTCATAAGTTTAAAGTCCAAAAGTAGGTTTAATAAGTTCATAAAGTTTATTCATTAAGTACTGGACATATCAGTTCGCATCCCACAACGACCACCTCCATATGCAAGCTCCATAGCATCTAATGACCTGCAAAGCATGTAATAACGAGTCAACAACAAAGTTGAGTGAGTTCACGGTTGGTTGTCCATTTTAGAGTTGTTTCCAAAAACATAGTTTAATCTCATTCGGCTATCCAGCCGTGGGGGTTACCCCATAGTTCGAAAACGCTTATTAGTTAACCATCCCATGTCCACCTTCCCTGGCTATCCAGCCCGGCACTTTGGCCGTGGGGAGCTACCCCAGTATTTTAAACTACCAGACTCGTTTATCATATCGACTACTAACAAAAATCAATTGTGCCCTAGCGTCGGTGTTCTATCACCACCGACGTGCCATAGTCCATTAGTACACGCCCGTCCGACTGGCACGGTGTGAGGTTTGTTAAACCTAATAGCGCTATTAACTAATGACCCGCTCGCCATAGCCTCGGCGATTAAGTCGATACAAAAAGGGAGGGACTTCGCTGATAGAGTTCTAGTCCAGTAAGTCTAATACGTCCCAACAGGACGAGGAATTTACATTCCTGAACACGTCTCAAGGACGAGGAATTCACATTCCTGAACGCGTCCCAAAGGACGAGGAATCCCTATTCCTGTACCCATTCCCATTCCCACCGGGAAATTACCATGCTTTGTAGAAAAGTGTGAACTCACCTCGGTTTGCTCGGTTAGATTCTCAAATATCGCTAACAGTCAAGGTCGGTCAATCACGTCCTAGTATGATTTACAGTTAGTCATTTAGTGTCTTACAAATAGAGCACAAAGTTCCTACACGTATCTATCACATAGCATGCATTACTTTAACTGTTTATGCCCGTATATATATACTTCCCATCCATTCCCCACTCATAAGCATACATACAATAGTGCACATAACACATATAACATGTTAGATCATTCACAGATAGCATACTCGACATTTAGACACGCAAGTCACAACTTATGTCAATTCAGCATTAACATTCAAAACCGGCTGTTTTCGGACATTTTAATAAAATAGTTAACTTATTCCAAAAATTCCCAATTTTTTTACAGAATGCCTTAAACGTTCCAAATTTTGTTGTGTAAAAATATCGGGGTCCGGTTCATTACCAATATTTTATAAAAATTCATTTTCCGGACTGAATTTAGATTTATATTTTTCTGACCACAGTCCACGAGATAATTTATTTAAAATTCATCGAGCGTCCGATTTACGAAATTCCAGTGGGGTAATTACAAATACATCGATGATCAACTATGGTATAAATTTCGTGATCAGACTCCACACAGATTACAAGTTATAACAGAAAACAAGACGCGCTTTTTCAGCAGAAAAATTGCAGCTCTAGCTGCTGTTACGAAAAGACGCTTTTAAAATAGTAAACGGAGTCCAAAAATTACGATTCCGGTGCCATTAGAACCGTATTTCATAATAACACGTTTTAGAGTCAAAATATCAGTTTTTCATAGTGTTTACAACCTGTTTACAGCCAACTGAAGTTGGCTGTAAAACTTGGACAGATTCTGTTTTCATTCTTTAACTTACTAACTTGTGTTCAATTGATTCCGTTAACATGTTTAGTGATTATAACAACATGAAACATCAATATTACCCAGCAAAACATCAGATAATCAACCAATAATCACAACCACACAAGATCTACATGATTTACACACATATCTTCTCTTTATCCACACTTTAACACATTATGTTCAACACTTGTTCATGAGCTTTAAGGTTTCTTAACTTTTTATCATTCTAACATCTATTAACCACTTAAATAACATAAAGAATGATCGGATCTAAGTTCTTACCACTAGCTCAAGGCTAGGGAAGTTCGAGTGTAGAAAAGTGGTGGTTAATAGCAAATGGAGAAGGTCCTTCCACTTCCGAACGCACCGAGCTTCGTTGTAGGACCTCTTGCACCTTTGGGTGAGTGTAGATTGCTTGAAAGATGATGTGAGGGTGGTGGTATGGTGGTGGTTGTTTGCCGCCAAAACAAAGGAAGAAGGAGAAGGGAGAGAAGTGGTGTTGAATGTGTGGATGGTGAAATGAGGCTTATGCTCACAAGACTACTCTTATAACCATTTCATGTGTTCATCCATTGTGTAAAGTGTCATAGATGGGGGAACATGATCCAATATAATAATCAAATAAAATCTATGGTGGGGCCACCATGTTGGATGGTCATAGGTGGGGGGGGGGGGTCTAGATGTAGGTTGTAACTAGTTAGTTTAATCATAGTTGAAATCTAAGTGTATTGGTTAGGGTATTAGTTACTAGATATTTATGTAGTGTGTGTTATGATATTCGGGGACCATAACTAATTCAGAAAAATAAAAGCAATGTCTCTGGTAATATTTTAGTGTTCCGGGTAATGTCCGGTTTTTCGGTTTGATACTGTTCCGTTAAAGTGCTTAATTAATCCGTAAAGTGTCATACATATATATTTTTGTAACGTTTTTAATTTTCAACACTCAGGAAAGCATAACAGACTATTTAGTAACTTTTCTGTATACTATTAGTATGTTAACATACACATGTAAGTATAACACAGATATCAGAAAGCAGTTAAATGATTCAGCACAGTCATTAAGCACTTTAATTTTCATTAATAAGTTGTACGGAATACATGGAATTTTGAGGGTTGTCACATTCTTCCCCTGTTAAGAAAATTTCGTCCCGAAATTTAGCACGTGGTTACTGAGGAAGCTAGTTATGTTGCGTTATTTTCCTGGTTTTCCTGGGGTGTCACACAGACGACATCGGTTTGGTTCATCACTGTAAATAACCAAAAAAAATCAGTTATAATTAACTCTTTAGATTTTGAACAAACTTTTAACGAGACGTACATAAAAATAAGAACGTTACAACAATGTATTCATATTTTTGATAGATATGATAACATGTACGTTTGTACTTCGATCTTAAGATGTACATAAAACATAGTCACATTGCAATAATATGGTCGGAACTTTATAAAACATCATATCTTAAGAATCATAAGAGAAAAATAGAATATAATTAAAAATATTTATACGAATAAAATAAAAAAAAGTGAAAATATAAAATTATTATTCCACTATTTATTAGCTTCGTAATTTACTATTATATAACACAAATCAATTTCACAAAATTTTTATCTCAAGATGCACATAAAACATAGACACTTTCAATGACATGTTCTGAACTTTATAATATCATATCTTAAAAGCCAATGAGAAAATATGATATAACTAAATTATTGATACTAATAAAATAAAAGTGAAAATATAAATTATTATTTTACTGGTTTATTAGCTACGTAATTTACTGTTTATATAATATATACAAACCTGTGTGTGCTGAACAACTTTAAAAAACGTGTAGAAGAAATTAATTTGATGAAAAAGTGTGTTCACTAATCTAACACATGAATAATGTATTTAAATGTGTTTTGCATTCTGAGAGCTTTGCAACGAACTAAACCACATCTAAAATAAAGCTAAAATAAACGAGATATCAATATTCGAAGTTGAGTTGTAGAAACACCAAAAGCTGTGAAAACTTGGATGAGAATAGATTAAACGTGTCCTGCATAGGGGAGGGACAAAATTTGAAGTGCTCTATAAGAGGGAACACTCCTTGTATATTATTTCCCTTAGTAGGGGACACACGTGGGACCCGAAAGTGTGCGACACACTTGCACTTGTATGTGTACTCATACGTGATGTGCGCGTTGGACACAATGTGGCACCTTAACGGAATACTCTATGATTCACACACTCACATCACATGGAGTGTGCTCCAGTTGAGCATGCGCATTGCAGCTTAGTACTGGTGAATTAATGCAAGTCACCTTCGATTTTATGAGAATATAAAGTGAACCTTTAGGTTCATTTTACAACCTAAACATTAGAATTTAACATCCATAATTAAACCTTTTCTTCCTGAAATATTAGAGAATAAGTAATAAGCAATACGTTCTAGCTTTATCTTCTTCTTCCACAAAACAAAACACTATTAACCTAGTAAGCCATCTCTCACAATACATAGTGCTTTGGGAGTTGTACAGTATGTTGTTAAGGGCCCGTATTGAACATAGATCCTCAACCACAACCGTCAACAATAGTTTGTTCGTTCTTACAGCCAAAGGATCATACAATAAGGAGCGCTTGAAGCTCTTCTAAAGACACTAGGGTAACTCATATATTTACATATTTTCTTTATGGTTATTCATTAATTACCTTTTTTTTTACAGCAAATTTGGATCACTGACGGACCAATGGAGTATCATCGTGCCACCAGCGGAACCACCCGATTATATCCATCTCTACTAGGCATGACGTCTATACACCAATTCAGGAGGAAACCCAATAAATATAGGAAAAACCCCCTTGTGGGAATCGACTAAGGGAATGTTAGAAGCCTAATAGTCCGATGGTTGTTGATGTCTGTAAGTTGAGCCTAACTTTTACATGTTTGATACATTTTGACACATAGGTTCGTATGTGCATCAAACTAATTTAATTGGTGATGAGTTCATATGAAAATCACCAAATATATATTAAACATCTAACTCGTTGATGAAAGCTTGTAATCCATTGTGAATACACTACAATATCAAATTCACCGATTAAAACATGTTTTCAATACTACATACACCATAGTTGCTTTTTAATTTTACCGATGGTGTATTTACTAGTGTATATCATAAATCTGATTAACTAAATTCTTTTGCATACATATAATAATGATGGTTGAAAGCATTAGTTACCAAACATAATAAATAATTAAAAAATAAAACCCCACAAATAATATTAAAAAGGATTATGATTTATGTACGTTTTTTGAAGAGAAAAGATGATTCTAAAAATCGAGTTAATGTAGGAACTCGGTTCACTTTTTATTAAAATATATTACAAAATATATAATAACGAGACTATCGTTATTTGTGGGAAACTATTCTAGTACAATACCGGTTACATAAACTAAGTAAATAAAAGTAATATACAATTTAATTGTACCAATCTTGATCCAAGTCGATGTCTTTAGAAGAACTGCAACCGCACCTTCTTGTACGAAACTCCGCTGCAAGACAAGCAAAATATGGTTGACGCTTTTGGTTGAGGCACGTGTTCGACACGCTTCCGTTAAAACAGATTCCGCGCCTCCTCTCAGACGGTCTGTCTCCCAGGGTACAACAACCGGAACAGTATGTGTACTGCCGGAGATGGCACTCACGCCTGAGATCACACCGGGTATCAGGGTGTTTAGAATTGTTGATGGAAATATGAAGTTGTGAATAATTTAGAGAATGCTCTTCTCTAAAATCTCATAAGATGTAGAGATTGCTCTTGAGTATCTTTTCCTTATCCTCAAATGAATAAACAATATTCATTTTATAAAGAGATACATCAAGACTCATTCAACCCCTTAATGTTTGTCATAAACAAGGTCATTAATCTTGTAATTAACAAGATAATTAATCTTGTAATAACAAGAGTTTAAACTCTAAATTAATGGATATTAAGTGGTAGTAAAAACAAAACCGCCATTCAACTTATGGCACCAGTGGAAACCGTCTAACATTAACTCTCTAGTAAGTAGACTGGTTTGAACGGTCTAGTGCGCATGCAGGCGCGCCTTAGTTGAGCCTACACTACGCTTCCGCGGAGACACACCTTTTTTCACCACGCGCTAATTGGATGCCACTACGCATACCAGGACGCCACCTGGTTATGTGTCATCCATATTCGTGCGCCACTTGCAGTCTTCGCCATAGCCAATGACGTGCGCCATGCGCCATGCCAAGGCATCCACCTACGCCACCCAAGGGTGCGCTATAAGCGGACCCGCCATGTATCTGACCACGCGCTCATGGGCAAAAATACAAAGGCGGCGTGCGAAGTTCAAAACGCACCACATTGGGCTTATAGCCCACATCACGCGCGCATATGTGCAGGTGCGGTGCACCCTTTGGTCCCCACTAGTGTTTGCCTTCAAGGAGTGCTCCTCCTTATATACCACTTTAAGTTTTGTCATTCCACCTATGTGGGACAAGGTGACAAATCTCAATCCATTTTTCTCATCTTTGTTTGTTCCAAACATACAACTTCAAGCTTCGATATCTCATTCATCTTAGCTCTATTTGGACATAGTTTGAACACAAACCCATAAATAATTATTTATACAACACATATATAAATATTATTGATGTCCAAAATATTTAGTGAAAAACTCATTTTCACTAAATTTCCAACAATCCCCCACATGAATGGAGATCGATGAAAACACCCAAAATTCCCCGATAAAACCTCGACAGTCGAGTATTGCAGGATAGGTAGGTTTTGCCTTTGAACCTTCCTTTGTGAAGCATACTTAGTCTACTAGGGTTTTGTAGACGTGATGTCCTTGAACAACCCCCCATTTGTGTAAACGACAATATACATTCACACAATACTTTCCCTAGCCGGGCCATCCCCTCACTATCGTGTCCTATAATGGTCATGGAACACTTTCCTGGTTCTGCGGGAGCTCTAGGAATTATGCCCTAATTCCATTCGAAGCGACCACACTTCTCTCCAACATAGGTGATTTCCCTTTAAATCATTAAAAGCATTATGGTTTACTATATGATTTACACAAATCATAAAACCACATATTATGCTTAACCTCACAACAATGTCACTGAATATTATAGGAATGGACTAGGACGTATTTAAACACCCTTTTATAGTTTTAGGGGGATATATAAACATATATATTAGCTACGCCCCCACAGTGACTACCCATCGGTTCATGATTAAGTTGGCCTATTGAACCTAGATCTTGGGATCTCCAGTCAACTAGGTTAGGTTTCCCTCATGTCCCTTTTTCCATGGCTTTAGTCCCATTCCACAACCTGATCTCTTATCAACCCACTGGTTGTTGGATCCAAAATTATCTTTGACTTCGCTAAGTCACCAACGATAATTTAAATTGCGATCAGTTGTTCTAACGTGTTGTTGACTCACTAGTCACTTTTGCCTTATAACTCGTGATCTCAACCTAGATCCAGTTATGTACCTTGTCTTAGAATGACATGAAACTCAATTCATGGCTGGACACGTTTTCACCATGCCTTTGGTGTGTCATGACTGACATCTTACTAGATTTTGAATCTAACCAATTGGCATTCGAGTCCAATCTACTCGATTGACTCCATATAACCATTGTGTACTCCACTTGGTCATGCATTTGCAATATATGCAAGTCACCCCCACATTTAAGTGTAACTGGATAGCATCCAAATGGGGTGATGAAAGGTTCTCCCTTTCATTTCGAGTTTGAGAAAACTTCTCAACTACTATTTCCACATTCAAATGCAAGTCACCCCCACATTTAAGTGTAATTGGATAACATCCAAATGGGGTGATGAAAGGTTCTCCCTTTCATTTCGAGTTTGAGAAAACTTCTCAACTACCATTTCTTCATACCCTAAAGGGTTTGTTTCTTAAATGGTTCCTCCCCCCCACATTGCTTGCATTTTAATGAAGTTATATTTATAGTTTTGTTTATCACAAAATTCGTTCTTGTGGCATCACATATTTTGAATGTTTAAAGTTAATTTAATCTCCGTCGAGCATATAAATTAACAAGTATTAGTCTAGCATGCTTTAGACCACAATACTCTAGCATGTGAACAGAAGATGCATCATTCTGAATCTTCACAGCCTTCAGAGATAACACACTATCTCTTTCGAACATTCGTTTCTTAGTTTAGACACAATAATGAAATTTATTTCACCATTCCAAAACCATCGGTTTTTAGGAAGGCCTCAAAACCATAGTTAACTCCATCCATTAGGATCATAACTCGTTTGCCTTTTTATCTCCAAGGCTTCACCATTGACTTCCTAAAGACTTAAACATAAGTCTTAATCCAAGTCACTTTGATGAAAAATCTTTGTATAAAATCACTTGAGTCTTGAGATATTGCCAATTAGATTGACTCTCAACAACAAAGCATTCACGTATGCCTATAGTGATATATACATTTACATTGTTGTTTCATTAATACCATGTATTGGGATACTCTCCCAAATTGAGGACCAAGCCTCCACATAGTTTAAACAACATTGATGGTGGTAGAAGCATCTACAAGTCCATCACTATTGTAAATTTCCGTTAATAAATTTGCTAAATTTATTAAAATCATTTACAATGATAACATATATTTCTTTCATATGTTATATTCTTTGAAAACTTACATGTGCATTTCCATGTTGATGCTCCCAACTTAGATGACATATCTTGTTTTCGTGCATTTCATCTCAAACCATGCACCACGTTTCTCACGAACTCGTTATACGTTTGATGTTTGATGTTTGATTTGTGACTTATTACATAAGTCATGATCACAACCCGCTCGTTGTGTCCGTGTAAATTAATTTTTACACTTTGTACCAAAATGTGTATCCTTTTGACAACTTATTAGTAGTCAAAATAACGGATACACCAATGATATCTAAACATCAAATCCCAAAGTGTTATTATTTTCAACACACTTTAGAACGAAATAAACGCACTTACATCGTTCTGTCATGTTTTAAGGTACTCCCTCAATGGAACACGTATAACTTGTTTCGTCTTGAAACTCTAAACTTGAATAATCACAAGTTGTCCAAAAAATATAAAGTTGTTTACAATTAACTACTCGCAAGTAATTGAGCAACTTATTATATTTATAACAACATCGAGTTGTTTTTCCCAAATAGTCTATCCGAGACTATTATATGGTTGAAGACGTTATACTTCTCGTGGAAGTATCGAATCACTTATACTTTGCAAAGACATGTTTTATTCGTTCAAAACATTTCTCATTTTTGCAAGTGTTTTAATATTAAACTATATATTTACGTTTTGATTACAAATCAAGACAATAAACCTTATAATAGTTTAATAAATAAAATAATTTCAAACTCGCTCGTTTGAAAATAAAACGAATACACATCGTTTTAATAAATGGTTTATCATATTCAAACCATTTCTAACCGATGTTAGATAATAACGATTACCAATCGTTAAAATGAGTGGTTTGTATGATAACCAATTCTAATATGCTAATTAGAATTTAAATGTTTAACAAACATTCAAAATATTCGGTTTTTATAAAGTAAACCGGTTCTAACGCGCTCGTTAGAAATAAAACGAATACAATTATTCACTTTTAGTTTAAATGGACATTTTCTAACACGCTCGTTAGAAATGAACACAAATCTTTTCTAACACGCTCGTTAGAAAATATATAAAACGATTACAAATCATCTTAAATAGTTTATCATAGTTAACCCGGTTCTAACCCGCTCGTTAGAAATTAACGATTGCAAATCGTTAAAATAGTTGGTTATAAGATAAACTAATTCTAATACGCTCATTAGAAAATTAAACGATTATTTATTGTCATAAGCCGCTTTGGTTTATATAAAATAAAATAAACAACTATCAAACTCTTTAAATCGTTTCTAACACGATCGTTAAAAGTAATCGATTACAAAATTTGTTTCGAAGTTTATAAAAAATATAAACTATTTCTAACACGCTCATTAGAAATAAACAAATAAAAATCGTTTAAACGTATGTGGAAAAAATCCGTTTCTAACTCGCTCATTAGAAATTAAATAGTTTAGACAAAACCGTTACAAGGTTTATTATCCAAAATAACTGTCTCCAACACGCCCGTCGGTAATTATTTGAAATAATAATATTTTCTAACACGCTCGTTAGAAAATCTAAACGTATATTTTCTAGCACGCTCGTTAGAAAATCTAATCGTCTTTTAACAAGTTAGTTTTACACAATCATCGTATCTAACACGCTCATTAGATATAAAAGATATTAAAACTTATTATTCTATAAAATTCTAACACGCTCGTTAGAGATAAAAAGTTTTAATCTTGTTATTCTTTCAACATCAACATTTATTTCTAACACGCTCGTTAGAAAATATTAAAACTTGTTATTTTATAAAATAATTACTTTCTAATGTGCTAATTAGAAAATCAATATATTTCAAGACAATTGAAACCAAAATTAATATACCAATTAAAGTTTCTAACCGTTTTAAAACAAAGTGTAAGAATACATAAATGTTTTAAAACTTGTAATTTTTTCTAAATAATTATTTTCTAATACACTCATTAGAAAATATATGTATTTCAAAACATTTGAAACCACTATTATTTTACCAAATTACATCTAACATTCTCCTTAGAGAATTTCCATGGTTCATACACATTTTATGGGCTTACAAAAATTACCAATTTCTAATTCGCTCATTAGAAAAATTAGTATTCCAACCATTCGAAATACATATTAATTTTTGTATAAAGTTCGTGTTATCTAAACATGAACCAAACCCATTATCTTCTTGAATCGAATTGTACGGTTTTATAACACGGTATTCGGATTAAAGATTGTACTCCAATCATCAAAATTAATCCGACTCATTGTACTAAATAAATACTTCCCAAAATATTTATAAGATTTTAGCAAAAAAAAAAAAATTTTAACTTTCGTGAACCTAAATTCTCGTAGAGAAGGGATTTAAGATTGTAGCAACAATCTTCACGAAAGTCTATTTTAAGATTGTAGGAATTCGGTTCACTTTTTATTAAAATATATTACAAAATATATAATAACGAGACTATCGTTATTTGTGGGAAACTATTCTAGTACAATACCGGTTACATAAACTAAGTAAATAAAAGTAATATACAATTTAATTGTACCAATCTTGATCCAAGTCGATGTCTTTAGAAGAACTGCAACCGCACCTTCTTGTACGAAACTCTGCTGCAAGACAAGCAAAATATGGTTGACGCTTTTGGTTGAGGCACGTGTTCGACACGCTTCCGTTAAAACAGATTCCGCGCCTCCTCTCAGACGGTCTGTCTCCCAGGGTACAACAACCGGAACAGTATGTGTACTGCCGGAGATGGCACTCACGCCTGAGATCACACCGGGTATCAGGGTGTTTAGAATTGTTGATGGAAATATGAAGTTGTGAATAATTTAGAGAATGCTCTTCTCTAAAATCTCATAAGATGTAGAGATTGCTCTTGAGTATCTTTTCCTTATCCTCAAATGAATAAACAATATTCATTTTATAAAGAGATACATCAAGACTCATTCAACCCCTTAATGTTTGTCATAAACAAGGTCATTAATCTTGTAATTAACAAGATAATTAATCTTGTAATAACAAGAGTTTAAACTCTAAATTAATGGATATTAAGTGGTAGTAAAAACAAAACCGCCATTCAACTTATGGCACCAGTGGAAACCGTCTAACATTAACTCTCTAGTAAGTAGACTGGTTTGAACGGTCTAGTGCGCATGCAGGCGCGCCTTAGTTGAGCCTACACTACGCTTCCGCGGAGACACACCTTTTTTCACCACGCGCTAATTGGATGCCACTACGCATACCAGGACGCCACCTGGTTATGTGTCATCCATATTCGTGCGCCACTTGCAGTCTTCGCCATAGCCAATGACGTGCGCCATGCGCCATGCCAAGGCATCCACCTACGCCACCCAAGGGTGCGCTATAAGCGGACCCGCCATGTATCTGACCACGCGCTCATGGGCAAAAATACAAAGGCGGCGTGCGAAGTTCAAAACGCACCACATTGGGCTTATAGCCCACATCACGCGCGCATATGTGCAGGTGCGGTGCACCCTTTGGTCCCCACTAGTGTTTGCCTTCAAGGAGTGCTCCTCCTTATATACCACTTTAAGTTTTGTCATTCCACCTATGTGGGACAAGGTGACAAATCTCAATCCATTTTTCTCATCTTTGTTTGTTCCAAACATACAACTTCAAGCTTCGATATCTCATTCATCTTAGCTCTATTTGGACATAGTTTGAACACAAACCCATAAATAATTATTTATACAACACATATATAAATATTATTGATGTCCAAAATATTTAGTGAAAAACTCATTTTCACTAAATTTCCAACAGTTAAGACTTAGCTTGCTTATTTAAAAGCGTAATTTTTTTTAAACGTAAAATCTATTTTATAGACATCCTATAATATCGTTATTACAAACTGTGTAAAAAAAATAAAATTAATAAAATTATTACAAGTATTACAATACTATCATGCCTTATTTTCACAAATATACTAATTGAAATTTTACATCAACAAAATAATACTTTTCTATATATTACTCTGGTCATAATCATGATGCGTGAGAAAAATGCCTTTTTTTTTCTATCAACCGTATTACTTCTATTTATAAAACTCTTTGATAAGAAATAATATAAATATGTTGTAATCGATTCAATCTTATCCGTTTAGTCTTCTAAATCCAACTTTATATTATAAAAAATAAAAAATAAATTCTATGTGTAGTACGTTGAAAAAACACCAACTCTATAAGCAGAAATATTTTTTTTTTCTAAAATGTAATCAATAAACAAGATGTACATCTTATAATGCATGACACAACTTAATATTTTTAAATTAATAAAAGAACAATTGGTTGGAGAAAGGGAATAAACATACAGCTTAATAAACAAACTATTTAGAATTGGGTATGTACATACACAAATAGAAACTGGTGTGTTGGTGCCTCCCTATTGTTGAATTTTTGATTCCTATAAAAGGTAGCCAATAGCATGCCATAACCCACACAATCCTAATTTTCTTCTTTCTCATCTTTCTTAAGCTTCTAAGATGAAAATATTTTTATTTTTAACAACTTTCGTTGTGGGTGCTTTCCTTTCCGGGGTGACTGGCTACACCAAGTCCGAGGTCACATCTTGGTGCAGCCAGACACCGCACCCACAACCTTGTGAGCATTTCTTGGGCACTAACTCAAACCACGGTTCGATCAAGCAAAAGCCCGACTTTGTGAAAGCCTTGTTAAAGGTCACGTTACAACGTGCCGAATACGCAGGGTCCCACACTCAAAAGCTCGGCCCAAAATGCCGCAACAAGCGTGAGAAGGCGGCTTGGGCCGACTGCTTAGAGCTTTACGAAGACACCATCATGAGGATCAACAAAACCGTTGATCCTTACAAAAAGTGTAGCCAGGTCGACATGCAGACCTGGCTTAGCACTGCACTCACGAATCTCGAGACATGCAAGGCGGGGTTCGAAGAGTTAGGTGTAAGCGACTACGTGTGGCCGTTGATGAACAATAATGTGTCCTCTTTGATTAGCAACACTTTAGCAATGAACAAAGGTGGGAATAATTCATCATATGGTGCATCTAGTCATGATCAGAAATCTGGATTTCCGGGTTGGATGAAGCCGGGTGATAGGAAGCTATTGCAGTCATCAAATCCTCAAGCCAACGTTGTGGTGGCTCAAGATGGTTCGGGTAACTACAAGACGATTGCAGCCGCCATAGCTGCCGCGGCAAAAAGATCAGGAAACGGGAGATATGTGATTCGTGTTAAGGCGGGTGTTTACAAGGAGAATATTGAAATTGGTAAAAAGTTGAAGAACATAATGCTAGTAGGAGATGGTATTGGAAAAACTATATTAACTGGTAGCAAAAGTGTTGGAGGGGGCACCACCACCTTTAAATCAGCCACTCTCGGTAAGCTGAATACAAATTTTTATAAATTTTTGAAGACTACATGGCTATATTTTGCTGCTAGATTTCTTGTCACTGAATCTTTTATTTGCCAACTTTTCATTTTCAAAATGGAATTTATTTAAAAAACGAAGTAAGAAGTTTATCGTCGCTAAATTCGTTGGCAACACAGTTGGTCACTAATTCTTTTGCTGACATGGCGTGGCTCTTCATTTATGAAAAAATAAAAAGAAATTGATTAAAAATATATAATATGAAAAAATAAATAGAAATTGATTAAAAAATAAATAATTGACTGGTTAAAAAAAACTAAACCACTTTTATAATATTTTTAAATACAAACGTAACTGTTGAAAAAAAAATAAAACCTAGAAAAAGCACGGTAAAATGGATACATAATTAATGATTGCGGCAATATATTCAAAAAAATCAGTTGGGTCATTTTCGACTTTAGTTATTAATTAGCGACGACTTTACAATTTATGTCGCTAAGATGCCAATATTATTTGACTTTATCATGCACTATTTTCAAACGTTAAATATCAAATAATAACAATTTTTTCTCATTAATTTCAGCCGTTGTCGGAGATGGATTTATCGGCCGAGGTTTCACCGTCAGAAACACCGCGGGCCCACAAAACCACCAAGCCGTGGCGCTACGCAGCGGCTCTGACCTTTCGGTCTTCTACCAATGCAGCTTTGAGGGTTACCAAGACACATTATACGTCCACTCAAACCGACAGTTTTACCGCGAATGTGACATATACGGCACAGTTGATTTTATTTTCGGCAACGCAGCCGTAGTAATTCAAAATTGCAACATTTACGCCCGTAAGCCGCCAAACAAGACCAACACGTTGACCGCTCAAGGCCGAACCGATCAAAACCAAAACACGGGCATTTCAATCCACAACAGCCGTATCACCGCGGCTTCTGACCTAAAAGGCGTGTCGGGAGTTAAAACATACCTCGGGAGACCGTGGAAGCAATACTCGAGGACGGTTTTTCTCAAATCGAGCCTCGATAGCTTGATCGATCCTGCAGGGTGGATGCCGTGGAGTGGCAACTTCGCGCTTAATACTTTATATTATGGTGAGTATATGAACACTGGGCCGGGTGCATCAACCGCGAAAAGGGTTAACTGGAAAGGTTATCATGTCATCACTAGCAGCGCCGAGGCGGCGAAGTTCACCGTCGGGAACTTTATTGCCGGTGGTTCGTGGTTGCCGGCAACTAATGTGCCTTTTACTTCTGGTCTCTAATTCAATTGTTTATATGTTGTAACTTTTTTTTTTAATTTCTTCTTTACTGATTTGTTGTCAAGTTTCTTGAATTGTTGTATTGATGATTATTTGAATATACTTTGAGGTTAATAATAACCAACTTTGTGCCGATTCTAGGGGTTTAATTGTTTTGGAAGTAATCTATATGAAAGAATATGCTTAAGAAGTTGAATACTTTGCTAGTAGTTTCGGAAAACAAGCATGCACAATTGGGACGGAAATTTTTTATTACATATAACCTAAAAGAATTATAATGGAAAAATTACTAAAGTAGCCAGTTTGATCAAAGATATTATTAAAATAGCTATAAATTTTCTTAAATTACTCCTTAACCATAGTGTGACACGTAGCTAAATGGCGTAGGAGAAAGGTTTTGTAGCTTGATAATGGCGCAGGGCGGCATGAGAGCGTTGCGCATGGGGGTGTTTAGCGCAGCGCAGTGTATGGCGTAGGGTTGAGGAAAATGAAGAGTCATTTGTGCAGGAGAAGTGTACGTGCTGCGCCATATGGCACAGGACACTGGTCCATAGCCATTTTGGTAATTTAGAAAAGCCAAAGTTTAAATTGTTACCTATGGTGGTTAACAAGGCAAATGCCGTGATTTTCCCTTTTATAGTCCAAAGAGGATATCCTAGTGATACAATGATGCATTTCACAAGCAAAACTTATAAGTTTAAATTTTACTAAACTTTTTTTTTTTTTTTTTTTTTTTTTTTTGAAACGTAAAAAAATTGGTCTTTTTGTACATTAAGAATAATTAAAAGTATAGTTTTTCTAATAGAAAGTCAGATAAAGCTTATGTATATTGTTAGTAAAAGATGCATGTACTTGAATTGAGACATATACCTTATTCTATGTTGTGTCATAAAGCTTTTCTACTCCTTGTATAAAAATTAATTTTCAAAGTATTCTTGTTGATTTAAATAAGATGGAACCGTACCACATAATCGTATGTGGTTTTAGTCGTGCCCTTATAATGGGTTGCATGTATTATTCTAATCACAACACATTAATATACCCTTTCGTGGTTCGACCCTCGACTACCATTAACTCATAGTTTGAGGTAATTAGGGCATATAAATATTATCTTTGACCGGAGCGCGATACCCGGATCAAATTTTGACGTCGTCCATAAACTAAACGCACTGTACCTAGTAACGTTTAGACACACAATTATGATTGAGCTAAACACATCATCGTAGCAAGTTACTAAGCACCGTTGAAAAATTATAAAGTATATTAAAAAGGTTTGTGATGACTGATTTTTTTCCTTGATCAAACTTATAAGCTTTTGCTGTTATTAAAATATAAATTGAAAAATCATATACGATGATTGAACTAAAAGAAGATTCATACCTTAAGGGTTAAGGGTAATGTTCCCAATTGAGCTGTTATTATGGTTTGTTTTCTAAATCCATAAAGAGAAGATTCTTTGCCTTTGTATTTCTTAGTTTTATTGATTAAAACTAATATTTTATAAATATATGTAATGTTTTAACAACTAATACTAAAAGGTGAAAAGAAAAAGGGGAAATGATTAATGGAATAAAAACACGGCAAATTTCTACATCTTTTTTTATGTATGTCAAAAGTATCACAATTTTTTATTAAATTATTTTAAGATTAAATTGCATTTTTCGTCCTTTATGTTTTATGTTAGAATGTTTGACTCCCACTCTACCCATTATTTCCTGTGGCATCCAGATGAAGGGCGAATACGGGTAGTGTCGGTTCGTCTTGGATGGGAGGCGAGATTTTACCGATTATTTCACTGTCGTGCCTTCGGGCGGGTGGAGGTCGGGTTTCCGCGCATCTGGGAGATCCAAGGGGCTGGCGGAGGTCGAGTAGTCGACCTTGGCCACAACATCCGGTGTCACGGTAGTTGGCACGTCGTTCCTTGCCGTTCAAAAAAAAATGGAACCACCTTATTAAATGACATTCCCTCAATTAAAACTCGAAGATCAAACGAACTAACCTTTCATCTTCAAATGATCAAACCCAAAATTCAGAAGATCAAACCCAAAAATCAAATGATTAAAGCAGTTTACACACAATGAGCGAAGGATTCTACATACAAGAGAGTTTAGATCAGTTTGATGTTGATAAAATATATGGTAAGTATTCAATAGTGAATTAGTTCTTAAAATTTGAATTTTTAAGATCAGTCAAAAGTCGAAATTTTTCTAATGCAGAAGTATATACTACTCTCTTTACTGCAAGGTTGCATCATGCTGGCTCATTTACGACTTCTCTAGGCAAAACATACATCAATGATAAAGATAATTTCATTGATATACTAGACAGTGACAAGTTTTCTGTACACAAGATGGATCTTGGTATGATAATGTTAGGTTATGCTGAATGATCAACTATCCACCATTATATTTTAACCTCGTGGACAGAATTTAGATAGTGCTCTTTGTAGCCAAGCTTGTGATGCAGATGTATTGGAACTGTTAAATAATGTCCCTGAACAAAATGCAAAATATAGAATTAAAAAACATGTTGTTAGAATTAGAAGTCTGATTAAAATTGTAAAGGATGATAAAACATGGGTTAAGGCAATCTATCAAGGGGAAATGCCAAACTTTAAAGTAAAAGAAGATAGTGCACAAGTCATTAAAGACTCTCAGGGTTTATTAGAAGTCAAAGGCAAAGATAAGGGTCAACAGAAAAAGAAGGGCAAAGATGAGGGGCTAAAAGAGAATAAAATAAAACACGATAAAGTTAATGTAGGTGGGAGAGAGGAAAAGGCAAATTCCCACCAATATCAAAGTCCATGGGTTATTTTAATATCAAAAGACGGGGAAAGTGAAACATGGATCGTGAAGACATTGATCATAAATGCTTGCAAAGTAGAAACATTTATGCTTGCACTTCAACATTTCTGTCTAGACAAATGTTGGAACAGATCAAAGAAAATCCTGGCATACCAGTCAAAGCTATACAAGAACAGCTCCAAAGGAGGTATGAGTTGAATATGTCTCAAATGAAAACATACAAGGACAAAATCAATGCAAAGAAACAGGTGCAAGGAGATTACAAGTCTCAGTATACTTTGCTAAGGTCATATGTTGATGAATAGTTGAATATAAACCCAAGGTCAACAGTCAAGATAGACGTCGAACTTATCAAAAAATTAACAGATAACACCAAATTTTGTTGGTGCAGTTGTCTGTCGACTTCATCTTCGTTCGAGTCTTAGGTTAGGATTGTTTGTACAGTGCACGGAAATCAGAAAGTTGATTTCACATATATGGACATGTCACTATGTGGGAAATCACATGGTCAGATGTCACTATGTGGGAAATCACATGTTATGATTTCGCTCATAAGGCATTAGATAGGAGTTTCGCTCATGTGAACATGGTGATTTCGCTCATGTGGACATGTACATTGGAGCGAAATCAGGAGCCTTATATATAGGGTCTCTTGAGCGAAATCACATAAGGAATGTACGTATTCCATACCGAAGTGCTGCCGGTGTGAAGATTGAGCTGTAATCGTTGTCATATCAATACATTCAGTAGATTAAGTGAAGAATCAGCTTTTCCTAGCTTTGTTTCTTGTTTTCCGCACCTGAAACAGAGTAGAACACCTCTGAATGACTCATACGGGTCAGATCGCGATCCTACAAATTTTTTAAAAGGATATATGTATGCTTAGGAGCTTCGAAACATGGATTTAAGGTCATAGGAAGGGACATGTTGGGTTTGGATAGAGCTTTCATGAAGGGTCCTTACCCTGGTCAGATCTTATCTGCTGTTGGTGCTGCCCAAACAACAATATCTACCCTGTAGCTTATGAAATCGTGGAGGCAGAGAATCTTAGCTCTTGGACCTAGTTTCGTGAATGTTTAGAGGAAGAGTTGGGATTAGGCAGGAACTCAAACTTCACTTTCACCAGTGATAGACAAAAGATATGTGTATTGTCTTATATTTAATAATTATTTTGATTACAAAGTATAATGTCTAAGTATGTTTTCTGAATGAAATTGACTACGCAGGGTATTCTAGCTGCCACACAAAATCTATTCCCATGTGCTGAACACATATTTTGTTTGAGCCACATTCATGAAAATATGAAGTCGTCTTTCAAGGGTTAACTTTATAAGGAAAAAAAATATGGAAGGCAACTTTATGTACAATCGTTGTTGTGTTCCAAGAAACAATGGATGTGTTGAAGGTATTTAACAAAGATGCTCATTTGGGGTTGTCAATAATACCACCTCAACATTAGACACTATCACACTTTTCAGGTAGTTAACAAAGATACTCATTTTGGTGTTTTGTAATGATATGTTAACAATATCAGGTTTAATTTGAACACGTAGGGCTATGTCTAATATGTTATTGAATAATATGTGTAGGACATTTAACAACAAAATTATAGATGGCAGACAAGCCAATCATATCAACACTAGAGTATGTAAGGGAATATCTGATGAGGAGGATTATCACCATTGTAAAGGTCCAAGAAAGAACAAAAGACTGCTTACACCTCATGCCCAAGAGATTTTGGAGACTATATCAAACAAGAAGCAACAAGAAACTCTATGCAGTGGAATAAGGGTGATCAGTATCAGGTTAGTGGAAAGAATCAATGTGTGGTGCATATGGATAAGAAGTTTTGTTCATGCATAGCATGAGAGATTACGGGTATACCTTGTAGACATGTTGTGGCTACTATCTGGTGCATGGAAACTAATGGGAAACAAGTTGTCCTTTTAGAAAGTCAGTTTTATCCATTGTATAGGTTAGATACGTGGAAACAAGTTTATAACTGCAAGGTTAACCCAATCAATGACAGATCTATGTGGCCAAAGTCACATGTTACTACTAATTTGAAACCACCAAGACATCACAAACAAGCAGGAGGATCAAAGAAAGCCAGGAGGAAGTCTGCAGTTGAAATGAAGGATCCGACAAAAGGGAGGAAGTTGTCAAAGAAGAATGCAATCCACACGTGAGGGAATTGCAAAGGGATGAACCACAATAGGACATCATGTTCAAAAGCAGTTGTTGATGATGGGGTCAGGGTTAAGAAATTAAGTGGTGGTGGTGGGAAATGCAAATGGAAGCAGGTTATAGAGGGTGGGAAAGACAGGGCAACAAAGAAATGCAAGAAGGCTTAATCTGTTGGGTGCAACTTTTGTTTTGAAACCATGGTTCAAATTTTAGGTCCTTTAAATTTTATGTAATTTGGTACTTGTTTTGAAACCATGGTTCAGTTTAATGTTTATGTTTGTGTATGGTACTTGTTTAGGGTATGTCTAACAGTTTAAGTTTAATGCTTATGTCTATGTATGGTACTTCTTCAGGGTCTTTAAAATAGTTTATGGTGCTTATGTTAAAAACGGTTAATGGTGTTATGAATTAATATTTATTTATTGTGTGACTATCCACTTGTGTTTATCATTATATTATGACTCCTCATGTACTTAACTCCCATCTCTTCATGTACTTAATTCTTATCTTGTAAGCCTATAAATAGAGGTATATGTGATCCATATTTTACATCAATAAGAAATCTATCTTCCATTCTCTCATTCTTCTCTATACATTGCTAGTAGGTCGTTGTTTCACAACACGTTATCAACACGAATTGCTTTTGAAGTTGGATTGTATCAACACAAGACGCCATGTCGTATCAACGTTGGCGAAAGAGATAAAAGACAAAATTGTTGATCTGGTATGAAAACCCTTAAATGTTTTAATTTTATTTCCTCTTTTCTCATCGATTGTTGATATGATAAAACTTGAAAATTGACTTACGCTTTTCTTGATATTTTTTTGTTAGTTATGATTTAAGATTAAAATCATCATGATCAATATTGACATCATCCTTATTTAACCAGGATCATAATGTTTGCGTTGATCATATTGTAGAAAGCTAGAAAGTCTATTAATATAATGCATCTAAAAATCTTCACAAAGTGATAGAGACGATATTATTTGTGTTATATTTACGTCCACTGTGTTATTCATATTGTTAATTGTTATGTAATTTGCATGATGTAAGTGAACTATATGAAGTGTTGAGGTGTTATTATTCATGCATGCTACTTGAAACATAAAGCGACACTTACATAAATGTGATACATTACTATGAACAATGATACATGCATACACACTAATCACAAACATATTTTCAAAAAACCTTCTGTAAAAATATAATGACACCAAAACTCTAAGCGTAACATCGTTTACATTAACATATTCCTATGTATACCTCATTAAATTTACATAAATAGTCTTTTATTGTTGTTCTAAATTTTATACAACGAATTACGTTACTGGGGTTTCAAAGAGACATTACAAATTCTAAATCATTATTTGCTTTTAATTTACAAAATTTTATTGATTTTGGGATGATGTTTTGTGAAATCGCCGATAAATGATCCACAAGGTTACTGAGAAATTTTCAATATATTAATATATAAATTTAATTTTGATTTGGTGAATGGATGTAACTATTATTATGGTTATGAGTTTTGATTGGTCTATTATTAGTTTTTGTTATTAGTATTTATACAATGTATGATGAATTACCAAATAGAATTTGTATTAAAAGGTGATGTCTAATAGTTCTGTTTGAAGATAATCATTAGTGCAATTCTGTTAATGAATTTACAATAATACACATGTTTATATGATAATATGTTATAATATGTCAACTACTTAGTTAACTTTGTTGTATATCATTGTTATTGCAATTGTATAAGCCTTTTAGTTGCTATCAGATATTTAAATATGTGATTTGATTCTATGAAATATTAGTGTGGTAAAAGATATTATTTGCAAGTTAACATGACACTAAAATTCTCAAGATGCCTGTTATATTTTCTTGAGCAACAAAATTTATTAGTATAAGAAAGCTCATTTACAAGTAATAAAGATTCATATGTTATTATATGATCGAGAAAATTGATAGTGACATTTGTTTATGTTTTAAACTATAGTGACAAATATGTGTATATATGATATACTTGTGATTGGCTATATCATGTTATATTTATGCAAAAATTACGTACATTTTATTGCAAGTGATAAAAAGATATATATCTTATTTATAAAGTTTTTCTATAACTTGTTTTCAACTACGATATGTTATAACGTAGTGTATTATGTAAATTGACTCTACATTATACCTAGATTTTATATGCCATCATGCATCATGTAAATATTGTTGAATAAAACAACAAAAACCAAATTTATGGTTTATATGCTATCATAAAAAAAGTATAAATATGCTTAAATATGACATCAGAATTGTCATACTCTCTGAATCTGATTATTAATTTATAAAAGGTCATAAGATTTATAGACCGATAATACTACATGACTTGGTCATGTAACGATTTCTCAAAGTATAATATATGAAAAGAAGATTGCCTTTAATGAAAATCTGGATAAAATATGTTCATTTGTCACACCTGAGATATGCTCATGAAGTAGCGATACTATTAACAAAGTATGAGTTTATAATGATTTCATACCCATGTGACTGAACAAAGAATGAGAATCCATGAATGTTTTCGGATTCTATCCCGTTGCTTGAAGTGAATATGATGATGATCAGTGTAAAGGTCACGATCATGACCCAAAGGAAATTAAAATGATGCCACCATGAAAGTTTGTTATCATGCTCATGTGAATAATGAGATCAACCATGTGGTGATTATACAATGATCGTTATAAAGGTCGTGATCATGGTAAATGAGAAAACTGTAATGATCCTATATTGATAGTGAGATCAACCATGATAATATTGAAATCAACCACAAGAAGTGACTCACTAAGGAAGTGATTATACAAGAATATAATATATGAAACATGTATAACATGAATGTTTGAAATAATAAGATACGGTTCTCTTATATTTTATGTCATGTATTAAACAAACACGAGTGCAACTAAAACATGTATGATCCATAAAACCTCCGATGAAGAATGAAAAGCTATAAGGCTTGTTCTGGTTCTACTTCATTCCCTGAATTGAATGTGATTATATAACGATCATTGAAAATATCGTGATCATGGACATAATTGAGAAATTTGTAATGACGATCATAATAATAATGAGATCGGTCATCAGAAGTGTTATGATAGCCAAGTTGATAATGAGATTGACCATATCAGAATGATATGATAGCCAAGTTCAGAATTGTAATAATGGTCATTATGAAATTGACCACTATAAGTGGCAAATTATGGTAGTGATTATACGAGAACAAAATGTAAAAAAGGATAAAAGTTATATAACACAATAGTTTGCAATGATAACACGTTGTTCTCTCGCATAATGCAACTACTACACATACGATCGTAAACTATAAGTTTATGTATCATGATTATTTACTTAATTGGCATGACTGGTTAGACCACATCAAGTCAATGATGATGTGAAACATAATGAAGAACTAGAAGATTCTTCAAGATAATAATTAGCATGTAATGTTTGCTCTCAAGGGAAATTATATATTTGCAAAAATAAACGAGGGTGTGTATACTTAAATATTCTGGAATCGATTAAAGGAGATGCATATCCCAACATGATACCATTTAGTTTTTTTTTTAAATCGATGCATCGTCTAAATGGTATCAAATCCACAACCTGAAGCTTGTGTGATTGTGGCTTAGCTAATGTGATAGCAAGCATATTAATCCAGATTAGTATATTTATTTGATAATAGTGAATTTGATTCCCAAGCTATTAACGATCATTGGAATAAGTGTTATTGTGATCACTAAACGTCTACTATTGGTTACAAAGCCAATAATCATGAGAGGACAAAAGTTCATTTAGGTGACATGTAATTTTATATTTAGTACCATCAATTCACATCAAGCCAATAAGTTATAGTTCTCCCCATACAGTTGGTTTTTGGTCAGGAACCAAAGATGTCTCATCAAAGATTTTGGTTGTGCAACATATATTGAAACTCATCCACCACATCGCACAAAGATGGGACTTCTAAAAAGTTTAAGAATATGTTGGGTATAAATAATCGTCTATGATTAAATACTTAAAGCCATTAATAAGAAATTCATTTATGGCTCATTGGTTTTCACTTTAATGAATGAATGTTCCCAACATTAGGGGGAGATAACAAGCAGTTGGAAAGTGAAAAGTGAAATGAATTATCATGTCATCTTGATCCTCAGACTATAAACTATGAACTAGAAGTTTAAAGTATAATTCATTTACCAATATTAAAGAACAAATTACCAGACAAGTTCACTGATCTAAATAGAGTGACTAAGTAAGTCACACAATCAACTGCTTATGCTCCAGTTATATTTGTGTCCCAAGAGGACAACCACATATTTTTGTAATGAGTCTATTGCACGCCTAAAGCATGATAGACTAGTTGATTCCAATAATAAAATTCCTCGAAAATTAGAGCAAATAATTAAGATGGTCAAGTCGAGATTATAGTAATAAGATATCCTGAAGAGACTATAGACATGATGATTCAAGAAGAACCTCAGGTACCTGAAAATAAAGAGATCTCAATAAGTTGTATCATGTCTAAGATATGTATGGAATCGAAATAAAAATCGACGTCGTTATACTTTTGTATATAATGTAGCGCTTAAAATGAGTAAATGATGAGGATCAAGATTTAAGATCTGTCTATGAATGAATATTAAGAAATGATTGGCCAAAATGGAAAGACGCAAATAAGGCAAAGCTGAATTCTCTATTGACATGGAAAGTATCTGGACCAATAGTACATACAACTGAAGTTGTAAAATATGTTGGACATAAACGGGTCTTTTATGCGAATTATGTGAAAATCAAATTGAGTGATATAAGGAAAAATTGGTGGCACAATAATTTTTTCAAAGACCTATGATTGATTATGGGGAGACATTTTCTCCAGTGGTGGATGTATTGACTTTCCAATTTTTGTTAGTCGGGTAATATAAAGAGAGAATTGATATTTGTCTTATGAATGCTATGTATCACTTGATACTGAAAGTTTACATGAAAGTCCCAAAGGATTAAATTATGTAGGTCATGTAAAGTAAGTTCTCGAGAACAATGTGATCATTCTATACATATTCTGATTTGAATAGGTTATGATTATTTTACATGTTGGATATAACTGGAACTCCTGATGAGTTTCTAAAGAAATTGAGTGCTTAAAAAAGGTTAATTGACACATCTTAACGATGTAATACTTGTGCACCAAGAAACATACATAGAAAACTTGTACCCGGTGATTGAGATATCTCAACAAATAGTGTACACGCATGGTACAATATGGATTTTGGAGATAAAAGCAAGGGTTTATGACATTTTGCATATCATATAGATATCTATGTGTTAAATGAGCAAATTTATGTAGCAATACTTCTAAAGAGTGAAAGCACATGCATATTTGGATAAGATGGAATAAATTCCCTCATGGATTGATAATGCTAGAAGTATTAATGATGTCAAAACCTCAAGAACGTATTAAATGAAGTTGAAAAAATACGTATGGACTAAATAGCCGAAACGAGTGTTGTATAACTCGAGATATTCGCATAAAGAGGGATATAAGTTTGATTAAACTAGCCATGTTCTATGAACATTCTACTTTTAAAAGTTCACTATAATCACAATTTACAGTAATGATGTCTAGGTATCATTGAGAGAAATTGTCGAGCTTTTAGAGGGAGAATTTTTGAATGACCTTGGCACGGTCTAATTATTACTCGAACTGCAGTTCGAGTATATATGTAATTATATTTTACTAATCCCTCAAGTACATCTAGAAGATGATATTTGGATATTTTAGTATGGACATAGTTGAACCTTAAAGTATGTTAAAGGTTGTTAAGTCATTTGTTATAAGAAATGCCTATTATCATCTCCTACCAAAGTAGAGATTCTCATTCTAGATGTACCATCGTTAAATGCATAAGTGCATTAATATGTTTTGCTAGCTATATATGGTTATAATATCTTTCACTTGATCTTATTGTCATGATATAACCTTTGTCAAGCGAAGAGACATTGGAATGAGTTCAAAGAAATATTTCAGGTATAAACGATATTTGATTATATTTTACTAACCTATCAAAACAAGTTTGGTTAGTCTTTTAGATGCAGGAATGTAACGAAACACAGTCGTGGACATATGATAGTTTTTGGCAGGAGGCACCTAAAGTATCTTTAGAAGATTATACAACATTGCTCAACATAAAGGATTGCACATTAAGGGATCAAGCGACAAATCATTCGCTACAAAAGCTTTATTCGACTTTCAGGGAAGATGGACACACGTCACTAAAAGGATACATGTTAAAATGAGGGGGAGACTTATTCAAGTTGCACTCCTTTTCCCTTGACTAAGTTTTGTCCCATTGGGTTTTCTTAGTAAGGTTTTTAATGAGCCAACATACCTAACCCAAAAGTATCGGGGGGGGGGGGGGGGGAATGCGCGCTGCACTCTTTTTTCTTTAGCTGAGGTTTTGTTCTACTGGGTTTTCCTAGCAAGGTTTTTAACGAGGCAGCATCACCAAGCGTATTAAAGAATGGTATATCATCATGTGGATAGTTTTGTCAAATGGATTGTCAAGGGGGGGTGTTATGAATTAATATTTATATATTGTGTGACTATCCACTTGTGTTTATCATTATATTATGACTCCTCATGTACTTAACTCCCATCTCTTCATGTACTTAACTCTTATCTTGTAAGCCTATAAATAGAGGCATATGTGATCCATATTTTACATCAATAAGAAATCCATCTTCCATTCTCTCATTCTTCTCTATACATTGCTAGTAGGTCGTTGTTTCACAACAAATGGTATTTTCTTATTATATATGGCATGTGTTAATTTATGTCCAAAATTTTTGACCAGTTTAATGTACACATATTATGTCTAAAAAATGTCCAGTTTTAACCCATTTGAATTTGCAGCTTTGTGTCCTCATTATTTTGACTCATCTGAATGTGTAGATGTATCGAGTTTACTATGAATGTACATATTAATGCAGTTTACCATATGTGTCCATCTGTGTCAAACCTAATTCATACTCACATTGAACACATATTTCAGTTAAAAACAACTTGCATAACATAACATTTCACTTAAACATAATTTTACAAAACTTGCATGCATCATGCATTTAACATTCCAGTTTTACAATCTTCACAAAACCCACAACCAACCTTGCATCACTACATCATTGCAACTAACCTTACATCTTAAAAAAATACAAATACTACAAGTAAAACCCAACTAGCAATCAAGTATTTCTTCAAGTTTCTTGCTTCATCCACCATATCCCTTAGTTGTTCTTCAAGCATGTTCCTTCCCCTTATGAGACCGGGACTGAGATCCCTAAAACGATGGCACATTTCAAGATCAACCCAACCAAAGAATCCACAATTTAATTCCTGTAACATTCGACAAATTACCATTTTAGCACAAAATTAGGGCTTAAATTTTTTGAGTGTTAAATACCTTATTAGGGCATGCATAGAAATGACGTCCTGGGTTACGATCCGTCCATGATGTGTTGAAGGGCTGCTTCTTTAGCCACACCAACATAAAACCATGTTTGTCTAAACGTTCAAACATAAAGGACGAAAAGTGTAATTTAATTATATTTAAAACACGTAACTAACTACATACTCTATTAAAGGTTACTATCATTCGTAATCTTGTTATGTAATTATACAAAAAAATGTATAATTTTGATGCACAGTTATATAATATTGATACATTGGTGTAATGATAGCCTATCTTTTATGCATTTTTAATATTTGTAGTCTTTGTATTAATATAAATACATCTTTATATGTGATAAAATCGACATACTATTGTGATTCCTTAGGTAGAGACATAGGGTAGGGAAATAAATAAACCACCAAACTAGTAATGTCTCATCCGTAGGTAGAGACGTAGGGTAGGGAAGGATGAGACGGTGGTAAACCTTATCTATATTTTAGAAGAATAGGGAGGTTGCTCCCAATTAGACTCTTGATTCGACAAACCATAATCTGTTCCAAATACAAAGTAAAACAAGGGAGGATCAACTACACAATAAAAGAAGAAAGGAAAAGAAAAGAAAAGATAGAAAAACACAAATGGTAAAATATTGTATTTTGTCCATCAAAATGTAAACTTTTGATGCATTCTTGTAATTGCAATGCATTTTCTATACAATATATGTAATGTTTCAACACACCACTATAATGTATATTAATGTGTCATTGTAATGAGTTTTGAAACACTAAGTTTATAATGTTTGTTGAACATTTATAGGGTGTATACGATTTTAAAGATTTGATATCATATTGTAATGCGTTGCACACCTTTTATACGAGTACCTAAGACTAATTACAACTATGTCGTAAAATTTGCAAAATTTTGAATTTTTTTTATTACTATATGGAGAACTATATGATAGTACATCAAACACATTACAATCAAAACATTAGTGGTGCATCAATTTTCATAAGATTCATTGTTATAATAAATTCTTATACACAAGTATATAAAGGCATGCCAAACTCATTACAACAATGCATGTAACGCCCTGCTTTTTCGTACTTCCAAAATTAGAAAGTCATGTCTTGTATTTCTATTTTTGGAAGCTTGTTCCTTTTGCATTTCGTATTTCGTTTCAAACCGTTGTAAAACCGAGACCTCGATCGAAATGACATTCTATTTTTATACATGCTTATACGTGTTACAATACTCGGGTTATACGTTACCAATCTCAAATGCATATGCGCAACCGATACACGGCATACTGGTACTCATAACTTATTCATGCATTTGTTAACTATTAAATACATGGATAATAATAATAATAATAATAATAATAATAATAATAATAATAATAATAATAATAATAATAATAATAATAATGATGATAATCAACTTTACGTTGAATCGTTGATGTAGTTTTTACTATCAAACAAAAAAAAATATAATAAAGGGACAACCCCCCATGCGAACGGCCAGCCTTAAAGGCAGTCTTGTTGATTTTTTTTGAAAGCTTAAAACCACCAAACACTTAAGGAATTAATAAGTAGTCATTTATTTATAATACATCATGTTCTTTACCTAAGACTAATGTGTCTTACACAAGGAAAAAAAAGGGAACTCAATGAAACCACCATTCCAATCGGAACAGTTCTTGTGGCTGATGCCCTTGATTTTTCAATGTTTAAATAATTTTCCATATAATGTTTTAGTGGATTTTAATTATGAAACTAACCTATCATACATTAATAGGTAAAATACCTAAACCTATATGTTAATATAACAAAGAAAAAGGAATGTTGGTGGCTGATTAACAACACTTGTCTCAAGCCTTTATGGCTGTCATAATTGTTTTTTTTTTTGCTTGTTCCAACCTCCCATGCATGAAGTAACATAATGCACATAAACCTCCACTAAAATGTATTTAATATATGTAACACAACAAACAAAAAGGAAACATTAAAGGCTGAACATGTATTTAGTATATGCCGCAAGCTGTAAGACAGCAGCTAATTGTTTTTTTTTTTATTTACTTAAAGCCCCAACTAATCCTATTTATTGCCAACCACCTTAACTCTAACTCAATCCCTATATAAACCCACACTTGTCCAAGCTCAAAACACTTTACAAACACTCCCAAATCTCTCTTAATCACTCAAAATTGTTGCTGCAAATCAGAGTTCGAACAGATTCATCGAGTTTTACGAAAATGGGCATAACTTCTTCATTTCTTATCCGTTTTGGTCCATTCTTTTTCCAGAACGCTTGGCTTGACCTTGGCTTCGATTCTAGGGGTGTTTCACAGCAAACAAGTTCCTAGAACTCCGGCAAAAAGGCTTCAAAGTCCACTGTTTAAGTTTGTTTTCATTAATCTTTGTTTAGACATGAGTTTAACTCACTCAAACCTATGTCCTTATGCTTATAACCACTCCTATGGTTAGTTAGGCTTAAAAACAAGGTTGAGACATACAACATCAGAGGTTAAACCTCAAATAAATTCTGTTTTGATTAGGGTTTTTAACCCACAAGTCATGTTCAAGCTTCAAACTTGATGTAGGAGTGATTATGGAACAACTTGGGTTTTTCCAACATAAAATCCCCACATGATTTGATGATTTCTCATAGCTTAGATTGTTTACATTATTGTACTAGTCTTAGTTCATGACCCTCCTTGTTTGTTTTTACAACAAGTGTAGTGGTGAACGCATACGAGGTGCCTAAATGGAAGCTCGTTCTTCCTACCTCCTACATGACTTCTATGACACATTTAGGTACCTAAATGAAGATGTAATCTTCTACCTCATGCTTGAAATACTTGAACATTTGGACTTAATAATATATACTATATAACCTAAATAATATCTATGTACATTCGAACCTTTGATGTTGAATTCATATTCATTTGTCAAAGTAGTAGAACATCATCTAAGGCTAAACCTTGTTATGATTCTTATGAGTGTTCAACTCATGAAATCATTATAACCCTTGTGGTTACCAAGTGTCATACAAGTGTTATGTGTTGAAGATGATTATGTTGATATAATACTTTCATGTTTTTTTTATTCCGAATCTCGACTCTAAGCATACTTGAACTTCAACCCTGACACATCCAACCTTCTAACCTCATCAACTTCATCACATTGGATAATCGGAAAGCATATGCAAAATTTTGTGAGTATACTCGCAACCCCATTTTTTATGTTTACCACTTTTTGGGGTGTAACATGTTCTACTATTAAACTACACTTAAACTTATTCTTTATGCAATGCACAAAACAATCCTTATACATGAATACTATGTTATGATACTTGATGCTTACGTGGACCATACTTATGTGATATGTTTTAGTCATTAGCTCTCACGAGCCTCCCTTCGACATGTATAGCGCTATAGGAGTAACGCACCGCCCCCCTTAAACTTGGGTCATGTTGAATTAATTAAACTTTCTTGCGTAAACAGAGGTTGGCTAGAAATATTGCATGCCACGTTAGGTTGATCTCGTATAAACTAAGTTGCCATGTGGATTCGTTTTAAACTTTTATACTTATACTTATACTTATGCTTAAACTTGTATACTCGCCTTTGCTTTTGCATTAAACTTTATTTTAAACATGTTACAGGTTGAGGATGATGATGCTATGAAATGAAGTAGCGTTGATACCTAGATACACATAAATACGTTTAGGTTTAATCGTTGTATCAATTTTGATTATGTTGTGTTGTATTTCCTTTGAACTTGACGTTATTTGATTTCTTTGTAATGTTGACAATTTATTTTATGAAATGAAATCGGTTTATTAAATATTGTCACAAATAGGTTATGATGTCTCTAGCAATCTTCATACTTCGTCTCATCCCGATGTTTCCGCCATTGGTTGGGGTGTGACAGATTGGTATCAGAGCCATAACTATAGGGAATTAGGAAAAGTAGGAATGCTTTAACCTAGTCTATAGTTCTAGAGCCTTATTCTTATGCTTTGCTTGAACCACTTGCATGATACATTATTTACTCCTTATGTACTTACTTGTGGCCTTTTAAACATATATGCCGCTTTTGTGTTAATACTTGCGTTGTTTGTTAATACTTGTTGCATTATTCCATCATTATGTGTTATCCTTGAAATACCTTTTTCATATTATTTCTTGCAATACTTATTATGCTTATACTTGTTATTACTGTTTTGAGCATACGTCTTTTACGCATTTATACTAACATCAAAGCCACTCGTATTACACAAAGGAGACGACTTCACCAAAATAGGCGTGAAACCCACAATTTGGTGAACGACCCTCAATCCATCTACTTTTCTTTTACACGAAATTCACCATCAAGTTAGGAGTGAAATCCTCACCTTGATGGAGAAATTCAAATTTCAAATTCTAGTGGACCCTCATCAAAGTGTCGAAATTAACTTTTGACCCGACGAGTACCAACCACACTTAGGATACTAAATCGCCAAGTTAGGGGTGAAACCCGCATCTTGTCGACTAGTTCCACTCTTTGGTTTTCATTAATCCCGCCAAGTCTCGAAATTTCAATTGAATTTGGGACATGTAGTAACCGAAAGGGTAAATACCGTTAACCGACTTGTCGGCGAGAGTATTTCACCTATTAGGCCAAAGCATGCTCCTCAAATTCGAAAGACTTTTCGACCACTTTGGTTAGTCAACGTTCCGTTTTGGAACCATCCCAAATTTTAATCGAACATGTGTTTTACTATTTATTTTATACGATGCAATCTTACAAATTCGAATTTAATTTCGATATTTACCCCTCACACACACCCACAACATGTTAAATCTTTTCATACATTTATACATATGCATGTTTCACATAGCTTAAATTCATTTTCCTTGAACGACAAGTGGAGACATATCATCGAGATAGGAGTGATATCCTTACCTTGACGATTAACTCCACTCCCCTTTTCTTAAAAACGACCTCACCAACGAGTTAGGGGTGATTCCCTTACCTAGGTGATTGTTACCAAAACGTCTCTTCAAGAGATCTTATTAAGCAAACTCGATCATATTTTATACCTAAATTGTTTATCATTACTCAAAATACCTACTTATACCGACTTCAAAATACATTGTTTTATCAAGCGTACTTCTTATTCTACAATCTATTTTCACTCAACTCATATACACGAGATTCTTAATCATGTCTTAAAACGTCTTATTACTCGAACTTCAAAACCTTGCGAGATGCTACCTATCAATTTAATCGGTCCAATGAAACTCTTGTCCATGAACTTCATATTCTACTTAATCACTAAAACGCACTCATGATATATATCACCAAACTAAAGACTTCCATTCTTAATTGAAACCAAACCAACCTTTCTCAATTACATCTAGGATCTTATAGATATTATAAGAGCGTTTACCAAAGACTATTTTCAAAAAAAAAAAACAACAAATCATTTGATAATTTTTTTTTTAAAGATCGACGTTTTCACAAGAACCTCCAAAATTCAAAATTTCTTGTTTGAGTGCAAATGAAGCGAACCTATTATTTTCGAAAACTTTTCTACACCGCTTAAGTAGTCATTCAAATTTCAAAACACGTGGGCAAGAAGACTTCATGGGGATCGATAACCTTCAACATATGTAAACTCTTTTAAAACAAAAGTAGCATTTCCATTCGTTACAAAATACATTATGCTTAACCAATGAGTACTTTATATCCTCTTACATATGCAAACTATATTCTACCTTTCAAACCAAGCTCAATCTAACTTTGATTCGATAAGCTCAACGTTTCGTTTAAACAACCATACATACAAATCATCCTACACGTTTTAGACGTTGCATCGCAACAATTTCATTTATATCATTCGTATTTACATGCTCAACCTTTTGAGCACTGTTACATGCTTAAACCCGTTATGTTTTCAATTAATACTATATACGCAATCATTAGTATTCATACTCACACTCACATTTCACAACAATACATTTTATGCTCATACTTATAATCGTATTCATACTTATACACATGCGTTTTATGCTTATACTTATATTTATACGTTTCATGCTTATACGTATACTTATACTACTCGTACGTTTTATGTTGATACTCAAACTTACGTGCACATTCGTACTTAAACTTATATTTATGCTCATACTTCCATTCATAATTCATACGTTCATACCCGTACGTGAACGTAATCCGAGGGATTCGTCTACGTGGGTCCCAAACATACTTAAGCATGGACTTGCTTATATATTATATACTTATACGTACACACTCTTATTTTTAAATTATGTACACCCTGATTCATACTCAACTAGTATAAGCTATGCGGATCATGCGACGATCAAAATAATCGCGGGTGCACACGGGATTATAGTGATTGGCTCATGAAAACCATAGAGTGTACTACTATGTATGGTAAGACACGGAACGTAACATGACACCGAATATGAAACGGACGTAAGGTGGTCAAAACATGGTGGATACGCCGCTGGTACTTCCTATATATAAGTGTTTTCACCATGTTACCAAATTTCGTAAAACGTGCCATGAGAAACTCAGTGTTTTACAGACCTATGGACCTAATACAAACTTTAAACAACTCACAAACGCATTATATCCGATTATCCATGATGAGACTTCATTCTTAGCACGCTACTTTCGTCTATCCAATGCATATGCCATTCTTATACTTGCATTCATTTATTAAGAGTCAATCGTTCAATTCCACATACGCAACTATACGTTCCAATTATGTTTGGTACCTCAAACCATTTTAGACAAACGAACTCCTTTACAAACCTATCTTGTCATTCTTCAAAATTTCATACTTTTTACGTTTCAAAATTTTCGAGTCTCAATTGCCAAAACTCTTTCAAGTCTTACTCTTGAATAAATTTCGGGACGAAATTTCCTAAAGGAGGGGAGACTGTAACGCCCTGCTTTTTCGTACTTCCAAAATTAGAAAGTCATGTCTTGTATTTCTATTTTTGGAAGCTTGTTCCTTTTGCATTTCGTATTTTGTTTCAAACCGTTGTAAAACCGAGACCTCGATCGAAATGACATTCTATTTTTATACATGCTTATACGTGTTACAATACTCGGGTTATACGTTACCAATCTCAAATGCATATGCGCAACCGATACACGGCATACTGGTACTCATAACTTATTCATGCATTTGTTAACTATTAAATACGTGGATAATAATAATAATAATAATAATAATAATAATAATAATAATAATAATAATAATAATAATAATAATAATAATGATGATAATCAACTTTACGTTGAATCGTTGATGTAGTTTTTACTATCAAACAAAAAAAAAATATAATAAAGGGACAACCCCCCATGCGAACGGCCAGCCTTAAAGGCAGTCTTGTTGATTTTTTTTGAAAGCTTAAAACCACCAAACACTTAAGGAATTAATAAGTAGTCATTTATTTATAATACATCATGTTCTTTACCTAAGACTAATGTGTCTTACACAAGGAAAAAAAAAGGGAACTCAATGAAACCACCATTCCAATCGGAACAGTTCTTGTGGCTGATGCCCTTGATTTTTCAATGTTTAAATAATTTTCCATATAATGTTTTAGTGGATTTTAATTATGAAACTAACCTATCATACATTAATAGGTAAAATACCTAAACCTATATGTTAATATAACAAAGAAAAAGGAATGTTGGTGGCTGATTAACATCACTTGTCGCAAGCCTTTATGGCTGTCATAATTGTTTTTTTTTTTCTTGTTCCAACCTCCCATGCATGAAGTAACATAATGCACATAAACCTCCACTAATATGTATTTAATATATGTAACACAACAAACAAAAAGGAAACATTAAAGGCTGAACATGTACTTAGTATATGCCGCAAGCTGTAAGACAGCAGCTAATTGTTTTTTTTATTTACTTAAAGCCCCAACTAATCCTATTTATTGCCAACCACCTTAACCCTAACTCAATCCCTATATAAACCCACACTTGTCCAAGCTCAAAACACTTTACAAACACTCCCAAATCTCTCTTAATCACTCAAAATTGTTGCTGCAAATCAGAGTTCGAACAGATTCATCGAGTTTTACGAAAATGGGCATAACTTCTTCATTTCTTATCCGTTTTGGTCCATTCTTTTTCCAGAACGCTTGGCTTGACCTTGGCTTCGATTCTAGGGGTGTTTCACAGCAAACAAGTTCCTAGAACTCCGGCAAAAAGGCTTCAAAGTCCACTGTTTAAGTTCGTTTTCATTAATCTTTGTTTAGACATGAGTTTAACTCACTCAAACCTATGTCCTTATGCTTATAACCACTCCTATGGTTAGTTAGGCTTAAAAACAAGGTTGAGACATACAACATCAGAGGTTAAACCTCAAATAAATTCTGTTTTGATTAGGGTTTTTAACCCACAAGTCATGTTCAAGCTTCAAACTTGATGTAGGAGTGATTATGGAACAACTTGGGTTTTTCCAACATAAAATCCCCACATGATTTGATGATTTCTCATAGCTTAGATTGTTTACATTATTGTACTAGTCTTAGTTCATGACCCTCCTTGTTTGTTTTTACAACAAGTGTAGTGGTGAACGCATACGAGGTGCCTAAATGGAAGCTCGTTCTTCCTACCTCCTACATGACTTCTATGACACATTTTGAGGTACCTAAATGAAGATGTAATCTTCTACCTCATGCTTGAAATACTTGAACATTTGGACTTAATAATATATACTATATAACCTAAATAATATCTATGTACATTCGAACCTTTGATGTTGAATTCATATTCATTTGTCAAAGTAGTAGAACATCATCTAAGGCTAAACCTTGTTATGATTCTTATGAGTGTTCAACTCATGAAATCATTATAACCCTTGTGGTTACCAAGTGTCATACAAGTATTATGTGTTGAAGATGATTATGTTGATATAATACTTTCATGTTTTTTTATTCCGAATCTCGACTCTAAGCATACTTGAACTTCAACCCTGACACATCCAACCTTCTAACCTCATCAACTTCATCACATTGGATAATCGGAAAGCATATGCAAAATTTTGTAAGTATACGCGCAACCCCATTCTTTATGTTTACCACTTTTTGGGGTGTAACATGTTCTACTATTAAACTACACTAAACTTATTCTTTATGCAATGCACAAAACAATCCTTATACATGAATACTATGTTATGATACTTGATGCTTACGTGGACCATACTTATGTGATATGTTTTAGTCATTAGCTCTCACGAGCCTCCCTTCGACATGTATAGCGCTATAGGAGTAACGCACCGCCCCCCTTAAACTTGGGTCATGTTGAATTAATTAAACTTTCTTGCGTAAACAGAGGTTGGCTAGAAATATTGCATGCGACGTTAGGTTGATCTCGTATAAACTAAGTTGCCATGTGGATTCGTTTTAAACTTTTATACTTATACTTATGCTTAAACTTGTATACTCGCCTTTGCTTTTGCATTGAACTTTATTTTTAACATGTTACAGGTTGAGGATGATGATGCTATGAAATGAAGTAGCGTTGATACCTAGATACACATAAATACGTTTAGGTTTAATCGTTGTATCAATTTTGATTATGTTGTGTTGTATTTCCTTTGAACTTGACGTTATTTGATTTCTTTGTAATGTTGACTGTGACAACCCGTATTCTCCATCCCAATAATCGAGAGAATGGTGTTTTATTATTATTCTTAATTGATTATTATTGTTATTATTATTATTTATTAAGTAATAATAACCGCGTCGAGTGGAACGTGCTATTTAACTGTTAACCCGAGCCTAGCATGCATAATTTAACACGCACATGAATATATATACCGTTACATTTATTTATCTAAACAAACAAATTCGTATGTGGTAGTTTACTTGAATACCATATGAACTTTGCTATTAAACGATGGCTGTCGAATACATGTTTAAATTACTTGAAAGTTATAATTAAATACTATGAGTGTATGTGTCTGATTGTATGAGTATGGTTGTGAATACATGTTTTGTTTGAGAACTTCCAGTCGCACGTTTCCCTTGGATCGCACAAACCTCTGGCAACCGCACACCCCTTATCCTTTGTGTTACTATCCTCGGCCCAAACCTGCATGACCGACATTCTAATACTCGGCCTAGAAGCAGCCCAAGACTGAGTCGGCCCATCTCTATGGTGCGCATACAAATCCCAATATGGGTTTCGATTTATGATAATCTTTCAAAACACACAAGAACTCCAAAACCCTATTCCTCTACCAATTGTGTGACGGCAACGGCAAGACTCCAAACCCTTCCTTCCGATCAATCTAGTGACCCCATTCATCTTGGTTAGTACTCACTGTTGTTTGATTCTTGCATGACTTTTTAGAAAAAAAATCACTACGTGCCTGTATGTTTATAATTGATGAGATGATGAGGTTGCTATATCCGATTGTTTGTCCATTCGAGTTTTGAGTAGGGCTTAATACCTCTCTCATAAATCCCTCGGTTTAAATCTGAATGTTATACGGCTGCTCATATTTGACTGAGTGATTTATCTATGTGTGGGTGTGAATGTTAATTCTGTTTACACGATGATTGCATGATAATCTGATGCTAGGGTTGTTTGCGCTATGCCTTCTCATGATTGATCCGATGAGAATCCTTTTGATATTGTGTAAATAGACAATACTTTTGAATGTTTACTAGTGGACCGAATGTAATCATGTCAGTAGCCTTACATGTGCAACAAATATTAAAGGGGAGCCCTACTTATGAAATCGAGAATTATGATGGTGGCAGCCCAAGTTTTGGTTTTGATTAAAATATATGTTTGTGACCTGCATCTCTTGACTAAATGTATAGTCACTTCATAAATTGGTCTAATTGAAATCAAGGTTTCACATGAATTTGTCAGATTTGCATGTGGTCTTATAATTGAGGTCCAATAAAATCATAATAGGTTGTGGTTTGGTCAAATAGAAACATGAACTCAATATGAACTTGTCGGCCACTTTATAACTACCTTTGACAAATGATATTTGCATGAAGTGCAGCCAAATGAATAAACGCATATGATTGGTGGGGTGGGCGGCCCATAGATTACCATTGGCTAATTATTACGGCCCAATAGGGTGCCCACCCGGATTATTTATTTGTTATATATTAGACCCGAGTTATCTGATATATATATATATATATATTTATGTCCGAGTTTTATAAAGGGCAAGGCCCTGTCTGATGTCGTGTGATGATTACTCTGAAACAATGAGCTGTATGTTAATTGATGTTGCGATTTGTATGATCAAAATAAAACCACAAACTCTGTTAAACCCGTTAAGTTTATTAACACTTTAAGTATGTTAAGTATGATAACTATGTTAACTTGGTTGTTACGTTATGTGAGTTAACTGTAATCTGTTTCCGATTAACTCTGTTATGCAAAGTGTATGAATCCAATTAAGTGCGGATGATATTGATAGATTAAATCGAGAAAGCCTCTATGAGAAATGCGGATTGTATGAATGTGATTAACTGACGTATGATGCATGATATCAACTGTCGAACATACTCTGTGGTATTAATTGCATGTGAAACTTTACGAACGTGAACTGATCAAGTAAACGTGTTTACTATAGGATTTGATTGAGTAATTGCTAGCACATAGTTAAGCATACCGAGCAAACCAAGGTGAGTTCATTGCATTTTCTCAAGCATGCGTCCCGGTGGTTTGGGACAACTGGTAAACATTGGACGGGAAACATTGGGTAAATAACTTAATCGGTTTTGGTTATTGCCTGGAGGGCAATGGGGGTGATTAGTTGATAGCGCTATTAGGTACTAATTATCTGGGTTTCACTATGGTTGTTTAGAGGCACACTCCTCGGTTACGTAAGGGCGGTTCCCCTAGGGTAACTAACTGAACAACATAGTGGGTTGCTAAGAGGCACACTCCTCGGTTACGTAAGGGCGTAGTCCCTAGGGTAACTAACTTGAGCAACATCGTAACGCATCATTGAATCGCATTAACATATATCTGGTAAAACAACACGTAAGCAACACCTTGAACTCACCAGCGTAGTCTGACACACTTGTTTGCATGCTTGTAGGTCATTAACGTTGGAACATGGACTTGCTATCTGGAAGTGCTGGAGTGGTCATGGATCGAGACTTTTGGATTGACTTATAACGAAACATGTTCAATATGATTGGTGGCTTGATCCTGGTCAGTCACGCTCCCAAGCGGTGATACTCCGCGTGTGGATTTTGGGGGTGTTACAGTTGGTATCAGAGCCACTGGTTATAGTGAACTAGGTTTTAAAACGTTTGTAAAACCAGACTATAACCGAACAACTTCGAAAATCGACCATGACACTCAGCCCCAGATTGCAAGGTTCGTCTCTCTCACTTTATGCATTGCTTGCTTAGTAGTCACACACTCACAGCATACATGAACTGAAACGTTTAACACCGTAAGTGACTTGATAGTGTGACACTACTCTTCGACTCATGTAAACCATAGAACTGTGATATCATCTGTTGTGTTGTTTGAACGGGGGAAACTTCGAGCGCAAGCTAAGAGGCACTGAGATAAGCATGCAAATTGCCTTATTATTATGGGTGCACACTTAATAATAACGCGGGGTGCATGCAAGTCCCAGTGAGGCTTATCGAGCGTGAGAAGGGTTCTGCCTTACTATGTGTGAACTTGGTAGTACGTAAATATCAGTATGATACTTGACTCCTATCTCGTTTCGATTCCTAAATCGGTTTATTCCCAACTATAGAAACATGAGTGGACGAGGACACGGACGTGGTAACATCACCATGACTCAGGCTGAGTTGACTGACCTAATCAATACTCGCGTGGCTGAGGCTTTAGCAGCCTATCAAGCTGGTCAACAAGCGCAACCTCAACCTAACCAGCCTGCGTGTACATTCAAAATGTTTATGGACTGTAAGCCACAGACCTTCACCGGGACCGAAGGGGCTGTGGGACTTCTGAGATGGTTCGAGAAAGCAGAGTCCGTGTTTGCTATCTGTAACTGCCCCGCTGGGGACAGGGTGAAATATGTTGCGGGTACCTTGGCTGATGGTGCCCTAACGTGGTGGAACGCCCAGGTACAGTTGTTGGGCATCGAGGCAGCGAATGCCACAACTTGGGAAGATTTTAAAGAACTGATCAGGGAGGAGTACTGTCCTCGGGACGAGGTCCAGAAATTGGAAAACGAATACTATAACTTGAAGATGGTTGGATCTGAAGTCGAAGCGTATGTGAAGCGATCGTATGAACTGGCCGACATGTGCCCAAACTTATCCCGACCTATGTCCCGGAGGATTGAGTTATTCATCAAAGGGTTGCCTTCGCGTGTGAAGAGCTTGGTCACTGCAGCCCATCTCAATGATTTGACACAGATTGTTCGTCTGACTCATAAGATTGTGGACCAAGAGGTGGAAAGCGAATCGTTACCTCCGCGTATTTCGGCCGCTACTGCTGCTACACCCACTGCCACTGCGTCCACTAATGATAACAAGCGAAAGTGGAGTGATCATGACAAAGCATCTGGTGCTGGCCAGACTCAGAAAAGGCCAGACAACAGCAGCCGCAACATCAGCCAGTCGCCTTCTGTCAATCCAGGCCAGGGAAGCGACCACAGCCAGGGTTCGTATGCAGGGAGGAAGCCACGATGCAACAGGTGTGGCTATCATCATTGGGGGCCGTGTGGTCGGACGTGTAACAAGTGTGGTAAGGCAGGCCATGAGGCCAGGGATTGTAGGGCCTCACAACCCAGACATCAGCAACAACAGAACCAGCAGCAGCAGCAAGAGCGAGGCAACAGGGGATGCTTTCAGTGTGGTGCGGAAGACCATTTCAAAAGAGACTGCCCCCAGCTGAATCAGAATCAGAATCAGAACAACAACAACCAAGGAAATGGGAACAACAATGGGGGTAACAACGACGACAATGGTGCTAGGGGACGTGTCTTCGTGATCGGTCAGGGTGAGTTTCTACTTGACGACTTTTAGGTTACTGTTTTAATTTATTCGGGTGCCGATACTAGTTTCGAGTCTTTAAAAGTAAGTCCAATGCTTAATCGTACCCCAACACTTTTGAACACCAAGCACATAGTAGAACTAGCGAGCGGTAAAAGCATAGAGGCCACACACATAGTTAGGGTTGCAATCTTGTTCTTGCTGAACAGACCTTTTCTATCGACCTCATTCCTATCGTTCAATGGAATTTCGGGACGAAATTCCAAACCAACAGGGGGATGATGTGACACCCCAAGAAAAACCAGGAAACCACGCAACCTAACTAGCTTCCTTCTTTGGCTACGTGCTAAATTTCGGGACGAAATTTCTTTCAAGTTGGGGATGATGTGACAACCCGTATTCTCCATCCCAATAATCGAGAGAATGGTGTTTTATTATTATTCTTAATTGATTATTATTGTTATTATTATTATTTATTAAGTAATAATAACCGCGTCGAGTGGAACGTGCTATTTAACTGTTAACCCGAGCCTAGCATGCATAATTTAACACGCACATGAATATATATACCGTTACATTTATTTATCTAAACAAACAAATTCGTATGTGGTAGTTTACTTGAATACCATATGAACTTTGCTATTAAACGATGGCTATCGAATACATGTTTAAATTACTTGAAAGTTATAATTAAATACTATGAGTGTATGTGTCTGATTGTATGAGTATGGTTGTGAATACATGTTTTGTTTGAGAACTTCCAGTCGCACGTTTCCCTTGGATCGCACAAACCTCCGGCAACCGCACACCCCTTATCCTTTGTGTTACTATCCTCGGCCCAAACCTGCATGACCGACATTCTAATACTCGGCCTAGAAGCAGCCCAAGACTGAGCCGGCCCATCTCTATGGTGCGCATACAAATCCCAATATGGGTTTCGATTTATGATAATCTTTCAAAACACACAAGAACTCCAAAACCCTATTCCTCTACCAATTGTGTGACGGCAACGGCAAGACTCCAAACCCTTCCTTCCGATCAATCTAGTGACCCCATTCATCTTGGTTAGTACTCACTGTTGTTTGATTCTTGCATGACTTTTTAGAAAAAAAATCACTACGTGCCTGTATGTTTATAATTGATGAGATGATGAGGTTGCTATATCCGATTGTTTGTCCATTCGAGTTTTGAGTAGGGCTTAATACCTCTCTCATAAATCCCTCGGTTTAAATCTGAATGTTATACGGCTGCTCATATTTGACTGAGTGATTTATCTATGTGTGGGTGTGAATGTTAATTCTGTTTACACGATGATTGCATGATAATCTGATGCTAGGGTTGTTTGCGCTATGCCTTCTCATGATTGATCCGATGAGAATCCTTTTGATATTGTGTAAATAGACAATACTTTTGAATGTTTACTAGTGGACCGAATGTAATCATGTCAGTAGCCTTACATGTGCAACAAATATTAAAGGGGAGCCCTACTTATGAAATCGAGAATTATGATGGTGGCAGCCCAAGTTTTGGTTTTGATTAAAATATATGTTTGTGACCTGCATCTCTTGACTAAATGTATAGTCACTTCATAAATTGGTCTAATTGAAATCAAGGTTTCACATGAATTTGTCAGATTTGCATGTGGTCTTATAATTGAGGTCCAATAAAATCATAATAGGTTGTGGTTTGGTCAAATAGAAACATGAACTCAATATGAACTTGTCGGCCACTTTATAACTACCTTTGACAAATGATATTTGCATGAAGTGCAGCCAAATGAATAAACGCATATGATTGGTGGGGTGGGCGGCCCATAGATTACCATTGGCTAATTATTACGGCCCAATAGGGTGCCCACCCGGATTATTTATTTGTTATATATTAGACCCGAGTTATCTGATATATATATATATATATATTTATGTCCGAGTTTTATAAAGGGCAAGGCCCTGTCTGATGTCGTGTGATGATTACTCTGAAACAATGAGCTGTATGTTAATTGATGTTGCGATTTGTATGATCAAAATAAAACCACAAACTCTGTTAAACCCGTTAAGTTTATTAACACTTTAAGTATGTTAAGTATGATAACTATGTTAACTTGGTTGTTACGTTATGTGAGTTAACTGTAATCTGTTTCCGATTAACTCTGTTATGCAAAGTGTATGAATCCAATTAAGTGCGGATGATATTGATAGATTAAATCGAGAAAGCCTCTATGAGAAATGCGGATTGTATGAATGTGATTAACTGACGTATGATGCATGATATCAACTGTCGAACATACTCTGTGGTATTAATTGCATGTGAAACTTTACGAACGTGAACTGATCAAGTAAACGTGTTTACTATAGGATTTGATTGAGTAATTGCTAGCACATAGTTAAGCATACCGAGCAAACCAAGGTGAGTTCATTGCATTTTCTCAAGCATGCGTCCCGGTGGTTTGGGACAACTGGTAAACATTGGACGGGAAACATTGGGTAAATAACTTAATCGGTTTTGGTTATTGCCTGGAGGGCAATGGGGGTGATTAGTTGATAGCGCTATTAGGTACTAATTATCTGGGTTTCACTATGGTTGTTTAGAGGCACACTCCTCGGTTACGTAAGGGCGGTTCCCCTAGGGTAACTAACTGAACAACATAGTGGGTTGCTAAGAGGCACACTCCTCGGTTACGTAAGGGCGTAGTCCCTAGGGTAACTAACTTGAGCAACATCGTAACGCATCATTGAATCGCATTAACATATATCTGGTAAAACAACACGTAAGCAACACCTTGAACTCACCAGCGTAGTCTGACACACTTGTTTGCATGCTTGTAGGTCATTAACGTTGGAACATGGACTTGCTATCTGGAAGTGCTGGAGTGGTCATGGATCGAGACTTTTGGATTGACTTATAACGAAACATGGATTTTGATTATTATCATGAAACTATTGCTAAATGATTTATTACATGCTTCCGCTATACTTTAAAACTATGATTATATTTTGATCACCTATCGTATTGAATGATTGGTTTACATTTATGATACTTGATATTAATTACATGTTCAATATGATTGGTGGCTTGATCCTGGTCAGTCACGCTCCCAAGCGGTGATACTCCGCGTGTGGATTTTGGGGGTGTTACAGTTGGTATCAGAGCCACTGGTTATAGTGAACTAGGTTTTAAAACGTTTGTAAAACCAGACTATAACCGAACAACTTCGAAAATCGACCATGACACTCAGCCCCAGATTGCAAGGTTCGTCTCTCTCACTTTATGCATTGCTTGCTTAGTAGTCACACACTCACAGCATACATGAACTGAAACGTTTAACACCGTAAGTGACTTGATAGTGTGACACTACTCTTCGACTCATGTAAACCATAGAACTGTGATATCATCTGTTGTGTTGTTTGAACGGGGGAAACTTCGAGCGCAAGCTAAGAGGCACTGAGATAAGAATGCAAATTGCCTTATTATTATGGGTGCACACTTAATAATAACGCGGGGTGCATGCAAGTCCCAGTGAGGCTTATCGAGCGTGAGAAGGGTTCTGCCTTACTATGTGTGAACTTGGTAGTACGTAAATATCAGTATGATACTTGACTCCTATCTCGTTTCGATTCCTAAATCGGTTTATTCCCAACTATAGAAACATGAGTGGACGAGGACACGGACGTGGTAACATCACCATGACTCAGGCTGAGTTGACTGACCTAATCAATACTCGCGTGGCTGAGGCTTTAGCAGCCTATCAAGCTGGTCAACAAGCGCAACCTCAACCTAACCAGCCTGCGTGTACATTCAAAATGTTTATGGACTGTAAGCCACAGACCTTCACCGGGACCGAAGGGGCTGTGGGACTTCTGAGATGGTTCGAGAAAGCAGAGTCCGTGTTTGCTATCTGTAACTGCCCCGCTGGGGACAGGGTGAAATATGTTGCGGGTACCTTGGCTGATGGTGCCCTAACGTGGTGGAACGCCCAGGTACAGTTGTTGGGCATCGAGGCAGCGAATGCCACAACTTGGGAAGATTTTAAAGAACTGATCAGGGAGGAGTACTGTCCTCGGGACGAGGTCCAGAAATTGGAAAACGAATACTATAACTTGAAGATGGTTGGATCTGAAGTCGAAGCGTATGTGAAGCGATCGTATGAACTGGCCGACATGTGCCCAAACTTATCCCGACCTATGTCCCGGAGGATTGAGTTATTCATCAAAGGGTTGCCTTCGCGTGTGAAGAGCTTGGTCACTGCAGCCCATCTCAATGATTTGACACAGATTGTTCGTCTGACTCATAAGATTGTGGACCAAGAGGTGGAAAGCGAATCGTTACCTCCGCGTATTTCGGCCGCTACTGCTGCTACACCCACTGCCACTGCGTCCACTAATGATAACAAGCGAAAGTGGAGTGATCATGACAAAGCATCTGGTGCTGGCCAGACTCAGAAAAGGCCAGACAACAGCAGCCGCAACATCAGCCAGTCGCCTTCTGTCAATCCAGGCCAGGGAAGCGACCACAGCCAGGGTTCGTATGCAGGGAGGAAGCCACGATGCAACAGGTGTGGCTATCATCATTGGGGGCCGTGTGGTCGGACGTGTAACAAGTGTGGTAAGGCAGGCCATGAGGCCAGGGATTGTAGGGCCTCACAACCCAGACATCAGCAACAACAGAACCAGCAGCAGCAGCAAGAGCGAGGCAACAGGGGATGCTTTCAGTGTGGTGCGGAAGACCATTTCAAAAGAGACTGCCCCCAGCTGAATCAGAATCAGAATCAGAACAACAACAACCAAGGAAATGGGAACAACAATGGGGGTAACAACGACGACAATGGTGCTAGGGGACGTGTCTTCGTGATCGGTCAGGGTGAGTTTCTACTTGACGACTTTTAGGTTACTGTTTTAATTTATTCGGGTGCCGATACTAGTTTCGAGTCTTTAAAAGTAAGTCCAATGCTTAATCGTACCCCAACACTTTTGAACACCAAGCACATAGTAGAACTAGCGAGCGGTAAAAGCATAGAGGCCACACACATAGTTAGGGTTGCAATCTTGTTCTTGCTGAACAGACCTTTTCTATCGACCTCATTCCTATCGTTCAATGGAATTTCGGGACGAAATTCCAAACCAACAGGGGGATGATGTGACACCCCAAGAAAAACCAGGAAACCACGCAACCTAACTAGCTTCCTTCTTTGGCTACGTGCTAAATTTCGGGACGAAATTTCTTTCAAGTTGGGGATGATGTGACAACCCGTATTCTCCATCCCAATAATCGAGAGAATGGTGTTTTATTATTATTCTTAATTGATTATTATTGTTATTATTATTATTTATTAAGTAATAATAACCGCGTCGAGTGGAACGTGCTATTTAACTGTTAACCCGAGCCTAGCATGCATAATTTAACACGCACATGAATATATATACCGTTACATTTATTTATCTAAACAAACAAATTCGTATGTGGTAGTTTACTTGAATACCATATGAACTTTGCTATTAAACGATGGCTATCGAATACATGTTTAAATTACTTGAAAGTTATAATTAAATACTATGAGTGTATGTGTCTGATTGTATGAGTATGGTTGTGAATACATGTTTTGTTTGAGAACTTCCAGTCGCACGTTTCCCTTGGATCGCACAAACCTCCGGCAACCGCACACCCCTTATCCTTTGTGTTACTATCCTCGGCCCAAACCTGCATGACCGACATTCTAATACTCGGCCTAGAAGCAGCCCAAGACTGAGCCGGCCCATCTCTATGGTGCGCATACAAATCCCAATATGGGTTTCGATTTATGATAATCTTTCAAAACACACAAGAACTCCAAAACCCTATTCCTCTACCAATTGTGTGACGGCAACGGCAAGACTCCAAACCCTTCCTTCCGATCAATCTAGTGACCCCATTCATCTTGGTTAGTACTCACTGTTGTTTGATTCTTGCATGACTTTTTAGAAAAAAAATCACTACGTGCCTGTATGTTTATAATTGATGAGATGATGAGGTTGCTATATCCGATTGTTTGTCCATTCGAGTTTTGAGTAGGGCTTAATACCTCTCTCATAAATCCCTCGGTTTAAATCTGAATGTTATACGGCTGCTCATATTTGACTGAGTGATTTATCTATGTGTGGGTGTGAATGTTAATTCTGTTTACACGATGATTGCATGATAATCTGATGCTAGGGTTGTTTGCGCTATGCCTTCTCATGATTGATCCGATGAGAATCCTTTTGATATTGTGTAAATAGACAATACTTTTGAATGTTTACTAGTGGACCGAATGTAATCATGTCAGTAGCCTTACATGTGCAACAAATATTAAAGGGGAGCCCTACTTATGAAATCGAGAATTATGATGGTGGCAGCCCAAGTTTTGGTTTTGATTAAAATATATGTTTGTGACCTGCATCTCTTGACTAAATGTATAGTCACTTCATAAATTGGTCTAATTGAAATCAAGGTTTCACATGAATTTGTCAGATTTGCATGTGGTCTTATAATTGAGGTCCAATAAAATCATAATAGGTTGTGGTTTGGTCAAATAGAAACATGAACTCAATATGAACTTGTCGGCCACTTTATAACTACCTTTGACAAATGATATTTGCATGAAGTGCAGCCAAATGAATAAACGCATATGATTGGTGGGGTGGGCGGCCCATAGATTACCATTGGCTAATTATTACGGCCCAATAGGGTGCCCACCCGGATTATTTATTTGTTATATATTAGACCCGAGTTATCTGATATATATATATATATATATATTTATGTCCGAGTTTTATAAAGGGCAAGGCCCTGTCTGATGTCGGTGATGATTACTCTGAAACAATGAGCTGTATGTTAATTGATGTTGCGATTTGTATGATCAAAATAAAACCACAAACTCTGTTAAACCCGTTAAGTTTATTAACACTTTAAGTATGTTAAGTATGATAACTATGTTAACTTGGTTGTTACGTTATGTGAGTTAACTGTAATCTGTTTCCGATTAACTCTGTTATGCAAAGTGTATGAATCCAATTAAGTGCGGATGATATTGATAGATTAAATCGAGAAAGCCTCTATGAGAAATGCGGATTGTATGAATGTGATTAACTGACGTATGATGCATGATATCAACTGTCGAACATACTCTGTGGTATTAATTGCATGTGAAACTTTACGAACGTGAACTGATCAAGTAAACGTGTTTACTATAGGATTTGATTGAGTAATTGCTAGCACATAGTTAAGCATACCGAGCAAACCAAGGTGAGTTCATTGCATTTTCTCAAGCATGCGTCCCGGTGGTTTGGGACAACTGGTAAACATTGGACGGGAAACATTGGGTAAATAACTTAATCGGTTTTGGTTATTGCCTGGAGGGCAATGGGGGTGATTAGTTGATAGCGCTATTAGGTACTAATTATCTGGGTTTCACTATGGTTGTTTAGAGGCACACTCCTCGGTTACGTAAGGGCGTAGTCCCTAGGGTAACTAACTTGAGCAACATCGTAACGCATCATTGAATCGCATTAACATATATCTGGTAAAACAACACGTAAGCAACACCTTGAACTCACCAGCGTAGTCTGACACACTTGTTTGCATGCTTGTAGGTCATTAACGTTGGAACATGGACTTGCTATCTGGAAGTGCTGGAGTGGTCATGGATCGAGACTTTTGGATTGACTTATAACGAAACATGGATTTTGATTATTATCATGAAACTATTGCTAAATGATTTATTACATGCTTCCGCTATACTTTAAAACTATGATTATATTTTGATCACCTATCGTATTGAATGATTGGTTTACATTTATGATACTTGATATTAATTACATGTTCAATATGATTGGTGGCTTGATCCTGGTCAGTCACGCTCCCAAGCGGTGATACTCCGCGTGTGGATTTTGGGGGTGTTACATTGACAATTTATTTTATGAAATGAAATCGGTTTATTAAATATTGTCACAAATAGCGTTATGATGTCTCTAGCAATCTTCACACTTCGTCTCATCCCGATGTTTCCGCCATTGGTTGGGGTGTGACAATGCATCATTGTAATGGATGAATGATATAGCTATTTTAAATAGATCCAACACCACCGGTAATTCTAAAAAACAAATGAATTATTGAAAAAACTCTTTCTAAACTAAATCATTTTTTATTTTTATTTAGTTAAAAAACAATTTTATCTATTATCTATATTAAAACAATACATTTTAGTGCCACTTGGCATAAATTTAATCCACTAATTGCCACCTGGCAACTTAATACTCCTCACAATTGTGATTTGAGCGGCAATATACCTCCTATATGTAATCCCTCTTATCACTTTGGTTGTAACGCTGAGAATTCAAGTTTCCATATTTCTTTATAATCATCTTCCAAAATATGATTGAGTTCCCATGTTTAATGATGATTGATCGCATAAGCCCTAAATCTATAAATCCATATGTATTCTGGGGTGTCTTCACATCGATTTTGAGGGCAATCGATTTATCAATCACATCTGTTTGTTCACATCGATTTGGCATTCAATCGATTTGTCAACCCGTATTTAAGGTACGATTCTTTATCACTAGTATGCATATTTATCTGGTACTTAATCTGTAGCAAAGTTTAGGGGTTTTTTTGAATATGTGTTTTGATTCAATATCCGATTTTGTGTCGATTTGCTCTGAATATCATAAGTAAGCATATGGATCTTTTCTCAATATTCAGATCTGTAATAATTTTCGTGGCTATACATTTTTAGGGCTTATTTTTTTATCTGAATATCACATCTGTTTGTGTTATGAAAATTATGAAATACGATGGTGTATACATTTTTAGGGCGTATTTGTTAATATGTTATTCCGATTCTCTTACGTTTTAGGTTTATTTAGTGTTGAATTAAGAGCTGCAAATTATTGAGTATAAATTTTTAGGGCTTTTTTTTTAAAGTTGTTTAATTGAATCCTTTTCAAATTTCAACCTAGAGATTGATTGAGGTATATTACAAGGATGTTAGATTCTGTGAATTCTGCAATGATTTGTGGTTAGAAACTAACACATTTATATAGAAAACTTAGTTCTAAACATTGCTCAGATTGCCTTATGATTGATTGAAACTGTAGGGGAACATGGATCGTACTGATTGAATGATGTAGAACTATATACTTATTCTTTTTTAAAAAATATATTGAGGTCTAATACAAAGATGTTAGATTCTGTCAATTCTGCAATGATTTGTGGTTAGAAACTAACACATTTATATAGAAAAATTAGTTCTAAATATAATTCAAATTGCCTTATGATTGATTGAAACTGTAGGGGAACATGGTTCATACTGATTGAATCATGTAGAACTATATATTTGTTCTTTATTACTGTTTGGTATATATGCACTTACTACAACTCAAGTTAATTAAATTGTTTCAGTTGTTTTAATATATCTTACTTGTGTTTATATATCATTGCATCTATGCTTTTTGTTTGCCTTATATAATGAACTACAAAGACTTTTGCCACATTCTTAGTGGTGACATTTGACATTTATTCAGATTTATAAGTTTTATAAATGTAAACATGTTTGTTAATTATATTGATTGCATAATAATTTATCTGATGTCGTTTGTTTATGTAACCTGTTTTTGTAGGTATTTACTATGGGTGAATGTTTGTCAAGGTATATAGTTCATGAAAGCGTTGTTTATTTTCATGGTTTTACATATTTTGTAACAATGACCTTGAAATGTTCAAATTTATTAACATTGCATTTGAATGTGTTACAGAACACCCTGGTTCTGTAGGGTAATGAATCGAGCAGACCAAGTTATTCTGGTAAATGAAAAATTATTATTTGAGTTATTATTTTTTTTTGTTTTTCTTCTTATTAAACACAGTTTATGAGTATTGTATTGTTTAAATATTTTGATTATTATTATAATTCATTTTCCATTTGTTTGATTTATTAGTCCATTCCAGATGACGCTGCGTCCAAACTATGGGGTGTTGATAAAGGCCCTGCAAATGTTATGATACACACTGAAGATGGAATGGACTTTAATGTTTTTTTAAGCGCTTCTAAAGGGAAGTTATTTTTTTCCGTGGTTGGTCCAAAGTTGTAGAACACTTGGGACTAACCCAAGGATGTTTGGTAGTATTTATTCTTGTAGATCCCACTACGTTTAAATTATGGTATTTCGTTGATGGGGTTAGTCGTGGGTCTTTCTGGACATATATGCTCCCTCCATCATCTAATTTTTATGTAAGATAAACTCAGATATTATTTTTCATAATGTATTGAATTATTACTGAGTTTATAAGTTATATTAATAGTATCCTTTTTTTATTTTTTTTATCATCCTACAGGTCATTCCTCAATGTATTTTGCCAAAAAGTTACGATGGTTCCTCAAATGCTGTAACCTCTATTGTAATGATAGACAACAAAACGTTTAACGTTTCCATTGAAACGTCTGACGGTAAAGTCGGTTTTACCGCTGGTATGGACGTAAATTTTAGTCTGTTTCAGTTGGAGGTTGGTTGTTTTTTGTTATTTACGAGAGGTTTTGGTAATTTTTTCTATTTAAGATTTTTTGGAAAAAACGGTGTTGAAATCAATTATCCTGACGTAGATGTTGATGAGGTAAATTACAAATTGTTACTTATTTATATATTTATATAAATGGTAATTTAATACATGTTATATATTTAATTTGCAGGCTGAAGTTGCACCTCTTGATGTTGAAAATGAAATTGATGAACAAATACATGGTGGTGTTCGTCGGTTTGTTCGTATGGCTGGTGAAGATTATTTTGTAAGTTTGAAAATCATTTTACAGACTGCTAAAAAACAAATGTTCTCAATTTTTTACTTAATAAACATTCTTCTTTTATGTTTACAACAATACAGAGGATTCCTGATCCTGTTTCACGCATGGCTAAACTTCATGAAGGTTTAAAAGATTTGACCGTAAGATTTTTGCATCTGGATCCGCCAATGCAGATTACCAACGGTACCAGACGTGAAAGAAGAGGCAAGACTGGTTTTCGATACGCTTTAACCTCTTGGAAGAAGTTCATGAAAGCCGCTCGAATTAAGGTCCGTGACCAGGTTCACTTTTCTTTTGATGAAAATGATCAGGTTTTGAGTGTTGAGAGGGTTGTACCTTACGTTAGGCGTACCAATTAGTTATAAGACAATTACGGCATGTTTTTGGCCTTTCAATTTTTGTGGTTTTAACATTGGTTTTGGTTTTGAATTTCAAGTTTTTATATAATTTTCATATCTTAACTGTTATTTTAACCACTATATGCCATGTGTTTAAAGTTTACTCTATGTTTTTAGTAATTTTTATTCCCACTGCATGTATGATAGATCAAAAACGAGATAGAAACTACTTTTAATGATACAATTAAATTGATATATTCTCATATTAAGTTTAAGATTAAGATGAAGATTGCTGATAATTGTTTACAAAAAACCCTTATTCCTCACGGTTTTGGAAAGTAACTCCAGCAGCTACCGCAGTAAGATAATAGGTTATTATTTTGCTAAAAGTATAAAAAGCCAGACTATTACTACAATAATTTGATTCTTTCATTACAAGCCGCTTTACGAAGGACCAATAAGAGCACATTTCAAGCGGCTATATACCAGCTTGCCTTATAATGTCCATTCAATATAAAACACATATAAACGGGTCCAAATCCACATATTTATAACTAGGGGCTTTAAGTATTAAATGTCAGGTCATTGGTACACTTGACTAAAAAAGCTTAAAATGAGTATGTTAAAAGCTATATTAGACTGATTTTATGTTATCTATAATGTTGATTATTAAAATACTGAATTAGGGTTTATTTAAGAATAATATGTGGCGAAAGAGACAAAACAAATATATGTTTACGCTTTCAACTGATTTTTAGTCTTTGAACTAATTTTTATTGTTTCATGTGTTGGCGAGTCGGTTATTAGGCTTTGAACTGATTTTTTTTTTGAATAGTTACACTTCAATTAAAGTTACTGAAGTGGGAGTTTAAAACCTATCTTGGATGGCACGAGCAGGTAAGTTTAATCACATTATTTTCACATTATTATCATGTTTACATAATAAGCTGCATTCTACTTAAAACAAATCCACTTCTTATGATGTTGTACAACAATCACTGTAATCCATAATTACCACAACCATATTCGCTTTATTCTTCATCTCAGTCCGTATTCACGATCCTGCCAATGTATATTACATTAAAATTTGTTAACCCATTTTACTAATTCAACCTTAATTACATTTTCTCAATAAATGAAATTAAAAAAATATATATACAATTTCTGTAAAATTGTATATAACTGTGTATGGGCCTCACGTCTTCTTTAATGTAGATAACATATGGTCAACTAAATGTTTTGTTCATAAATATATTGGACGTAGATACAATTGTAAGCCATGTAACACATACATTAGACCAAATATATTATTTATTTTTATATTTTTATATTTTTATATATTTTCGTTTTTAATTAGTTTTGGTATAGAATGTAGATATTTAAAGTGGAATCTTTCATATATTTTGTAATTTTAATTTGTTAACTATGATTATGCTTATGATTTCTTTATTAATTAATATAAATGACTAAATTCAACTTTTAAGTAATTTTATTCGATTATATACATTTTATATATAAATATATAAATACTCATAAAGTTGAAATCATAATCTTTTTCAAATTTGCGTATATGAAAATTGAAATTTAAATATGGTAATGATTTAGATATGGTAATGATTGTAAATTTATTATAAATTAATAGTTTGATTGAATATAATTCGTAATTCAAGTTTTAAGTAATTTGAATCGATTATAAACTTTCTTAGATTAGATTAATATCTTATATTTGAAATTTCGTTCGAAATCAATATATTTTTAAAATTTTCGAAATTGAAAATGGAAATTGAAATATGGTAATGATTGTAATTTTATTTTAAAATAAAAGATTGATTGAATATACTTCGCAATTCAACTACTTAAATGATTGTACAAATTTTTACTGGTTTATATATTTAAGGGAAAAATAATGACCAAAAATAATATACTAGCATAAATACCAATTTCGAAATACATTTTCATTCACAACTTCGCTTCTTCATTCTAAGAAACATCATCGTTCACTCATCCGAATGTATGAATTTGCTTTGAGTTTCAATACGTTATTTCATATTGGTTTCAATGTAGTATTTTAAATGTTCTTTTTGTTTATCTTATTTTTTATGTCCATTTAATTTATTATTTTTTTGCATGCTATGTAGAATGGAACAACCAGCCATCACGTCGCTGAAAAATTTGAATCTCAACCAGGATGACTATACCATCAAAGTTCGCATTGTCAGACTGTGGAGTCGAGCAGCGTTCAATGATCCTCGAAAGGTTTACTGCTATGATATGATTTTAATGGATGAAGAAGTAAGTGTACATAAAATTGTTTTTAATGATACTTCATATACATATGTTTTACGTTCTTTTTCTGGTATAAATTTTGTACTTATTATATATATTAGGGGACGAAAATTCAAGCCTTTGTCTTAGCCAAAACTGCAAGAGAGTATGAACATTTGTTCATCCGTAATCCTTCATTAGGCGAGAATCGACAGAAAGTGAAGTATGTTCATATTCCGATGAAGATTAATCTAAACAGCAACGCAATAGTTTCGGTTTGTGATGAACCTGTTGGTACTGAGTGGGGATTCGACTTTTCTCCTTTTAGTTCTGTTGTAGAAGACCTGAATGACGACAACAAGTCCTTTAAAAGTCCTATTGGTATATTGACTCTCTATTTTTAATATATTCTACCGATATGTAATTTATATGATGTTACAACTAATTTTATGTTAATATTGTTTTATTTGTAGACGTAATTGGTTTTGTCGTTAAGAGTTTTCCTTATGATCTAAAAGAGGATACCAAAGACGGGAAACAAGAAAAGAAGCTAACATTCATGCTTCAGGATTTAGAGTATGTTAATCCTTTTTTTGTCTACTAACTATATGTAACTCAATCACTCCTATTCTAATTTTTTTGTTGTTGTTATTTTGTTTCATAGAGGGAAGCAAATATATGTTACTCTTTGGGATGCTTATGCTGAACAGATATTGGATTTTGAAAGGGACAATCAAGATGAAAAAAAATGTCGTTGTAATTGTTCAATTCGGAAAATACAGGTTCTGGGGAGGTATACTCCTACATTTTTTTAATATTTTTTTTATTACACAATCTGTTGTTAACAATTGTCCATCTAAATTAATTTGAGAATTTTGTGTACACTAATAGGGTATCTTTATGTTTCAAATCTCTACACTGTCACTCGCGTGTTGATCAACGCTGAAATTGATGACATATTAACTTTTAAGAAGAGGTATGTTTTAACATCCCCATATCCCGACTTTTTGACGGACTTTGCAAATAACGTTCAATTAAATGTTTTTTTAGGTTCCTTTCAAACATTGCCCCTGAAACGTCTTCCAGCTTTTCTGGATTGAGTTCCTCTAGAATCAAGGATCCTACTGAAGAGTATATTTCAGATTTTCAGTTCAGTACTATTGGAGCTTTAAATCAAATTTCGGAGGTACTAAAAGTCTTACTTTTACCATGTTTCTTTACTTGACATATCATTAAGACGTCATTTGTAATATCTTTTGTACAGCAAAAGTTTGTAATTATTGTCGAAACTATCAAGAGTTTTGCTTCCGAGGATTCTTGGTTTTACAATGCTTGCAGAAATTGTAATCGAAAGGTCACCACAAAAACAATTTCAAAAGAAAAGCAAGATGGTTCCGATGGTTTTGAGGATATTGTGGTTCTGGAGTGTAAGGACGATGGCTGTAACAGTAAGACTGTTTACTCCGTTCCGAGGTTATATTACTTTAAATATTAATTGATTTTTTACATGTTTATGCGTTACATTATTGTTGTATAACATATAATTAACATGTTTCAGGATTAGGGTTCCGATACGGGTTCAGGATTGTACAGGGATTGTGACGCTCACCCTATTTGAGCGTGAGGTGCTTAAGCTGTTGAAGGTTAACGCGAGTCAGCTGTTGGATAAGAACCTTGATGTACGTTATAATTAGTTGTTTTGTTTTACAGCTGTCGATTATTATTAGTTAGTTAACATTACATCGCTTTTTGACAAAATTATTATTTTTGTATATGACTTGCCAGTTAGCTAACGAAGGGAATTTTCCGCCTGAACTCAATGCTCTACTCAACAGGAAGTTTGCATTCAAGATAGCCATCAGTTCTTTTAACATAAAAAACAAATCGGATGGTTACTCTGTTTCGAAATTAACAGACAATCCAACCGTGATTGCCGAACTAGATAATATTTTTGATGTCATTCAGGTACTTGAAAACCTATGCACTGCTATTTAGTTATATGTTATATAACTCTAACCAATAATATAACTTTTATATTTCATATTTCAGCCTGTTGACGAGGAGTGTGTGAATGTTGTTAGCTCTGACATTAAAGCAGCAGATGAGGTCCCCGTTAATGTGTGTAATTTCTATCTGGTTGTTCATTAAAAATGCTTTGCTTTTTTTTTTTGGGTTTTAATCGTTATTTGTTTTCCCTTTTTTAAGGATTCTGTCTCCCGTACCAAAGCCGATGAGACACCTGTTTCTAATTTTACTAAAGGCATGTTTACAACACCCGATGAAGATGGCAACGGTACCTCAATTCGTGTCATGGAAAACGAACTGAAGCGGAATTTGGACAGCATGTACGATGCTGATGTGATGTCTTCGCAGTCGTCTACAAAACCACGTAAAGCTGGCAAGGAGGTTGTGGATGATGATGGTGTCACAGTTGGATTACTGATTCCCAAGGTTGAGAAGTAGTTTGTCGCAACTACGAATGTTTTGAACATCTCATTGGTTTTTATGTTTTCGTGGAGTGTTTTTTTGGTTGTTCGTAAACCTATTAATGGTTCCCATGTTAGACTTTTGTGTTTTTATCCTTTTGTGTGGTTGCAATTATATTAATAAGAGATGTTCCTTTTGCATTTTGGTATGTATGTCATTGGTTGTGTTGATAACATTTTCCATGAATTATTGCTTTGTTATGCTATTGTATGTTTTTTTTAAAGTATTTCTTTTCTAAATGAAGGAAACGACAGAAGTGGAATCCGTTGATTTTGTGACACCCCGTTGAAACACGCTAGCTTGGCAGTGGCTGCTTCAACTTTCGGGACGAAAGTTCTTAAAACTTGGGGATAATGTGACACTCGAGGTTTTTCCGAACGATCACCCTGTAATATTTTGTGTGTATATAAATATTATTAAATGGAAACGTGATCTTTATTTGTTTAATGTGTGTTGTGTATGTGTATTATATAAATATATAAGAGCCGAGACTACGACCCGAGACCACGACTCGCAACCACCCGGTTGCGAGTGGGCCACTCGGTCTCGAGTGGGCCTAGTGAGCCGAAACCGGTTGGGCCGAAACCCCCAAGCCCAACCCGAAACACCCCATGTATATATCCCACCTTCTCCTCACTTTCCCTCATTTGTTACAACACACAAACCCACAACACTTCTATTCTCTCTCAACTAGTAACCTTCAACAACAACACCACTCTTCTTCCTCTTTCGGTTCAAGCAAGGATTTCGGACAAGGACTCGGTCAAGACCATCACTCGTATACTCCATCTTCTCGGTTCTCTTCTCTTTGTTTTCGGCCCTCCTTTCATAACCGGTTAGTGTTATCTTCTTGGTGTATAAGATTTGTGAAATATTATGAACTAGAAATGCCTTGTATTCTTGCTTGAATGATATGTATATGAACTAGAAAAATGCTTGGTTAGTAGTATTTTGCATGATTTTTAGGAGGATTTGTGAAGTTTGGTCATATGTGAAAACCCTCATATAACATGTTTAAAGATGGCTAAAGTATAGTGATTTAGGAATGATTATGCCAACCAAAACTATGTTCAAGATTATAAAATGTATGTTTTCTTGTTTGTGCATCATGATCTTGTTAAAAATATGTGATTTTTGGTTCATGAATATATGGATTTGTTGGATATAAAAACCCTAGAAAACTATGAACACTACATGAACTTGTTTGAATATGGTTTGAAGATGTAAAAATGGCAAAGTTTGATCTAAAATTACTAATAATCAGATTAGGAAAAGTGTTTGTAGAAATCTTATTGGTTATTTCCGGATTTGGGCCTGAATTCTTGGTACATAATGGACTGATGCATCTGCATCATCACGTGTACATGAAAATGACAGTTTCCGACTCGCAACCACGACATTACGACTCGCAACCACAGCACTCCGACTCGAAACCACACGGTTGCGACTCGCAACCATAGCAGGACAACTCGAAACCACGAGATTGCGACTCGAGACCACGCCGTTGCGACTCGCAACCAAAACGTGACAACTCGAGACCACGGTTGCGACTCGCAACCACAGCGTGACAAGCCGAGACCACCTGGTTGCGACTCGAGACCAGCTGGTTGCGAGTGGGCTGTCCATTTTGGTTATTGGGCCATTCTGTGTTAACTTGGACTATCTGTTAAATGGACTATGTGTTGCTGTGTACTGTTTGACTGTGTTACTGTTAGGGCCGGCCCAATAACCCCATGACTATTTACTTGTATGCATGTTACGTACCTGTATGTGTTTTACGTGAATGCTTGTACACCGAACCTGACCTATACCGGTAACCATGTTAGGACGTGGTGACCAACGTGATTGACAAGTAACCTAAACCTACCGAGCAACCCAAGGTGAGTTCACAACTTAAAAGCATGCGTCCCGGTGGTTTGGGACACGAGACTAACAACTCTATCCCCTGGTAAAAGGGGATACCATTTACATACCTTCCCTAGTTATTGGGAACAAAACTTACTTTTCCTTCCCGGGTATTGGGAAACCTTTTGGTTAATTACTGTTTATACGGATTGCAACTAACGGCACTAAACGAAACTCTATCACTCAAGTCCCTACTACAAATACCGATTAGTCGCCGGGTCAGGCGAACGGGTTATTAGTTGATAGCGCTATTTAGGTGTTTACCAGCCTCACACCGTGCCCTGGTTTGGGATCGGTCGTGAACTAATGTACTCAGAAATCCGTCAATGATGATAGAACATTGACATCGGGGCATCCTGCGGATACGCAACGGTTACCTAGTGTTCGGTATTGGAAAAACAGTTTAGTCGCTAACTTTTGGGGTAGCTCCCCAGGGCATGTATAAACGGATAAATTAACCGGTGAAACAAAGTTTTCGGTAATTAAAACTGGACAACTAGTGAACTCACTCAGCATTATTGTTGACCCCTTACTGCATGCTTTGCAGGTAACCAGTGACGAAGGAGCTTGCAGCTTGGGAACGTGTAGTGTCTGTTCACCCTTGTGCTGGGTGTTACCTTATTTTGAAACTATGAACTCTGTTTAAACTACCTTACTTATGCTTCCGCTACTTATTAACTGTTTGAACTTAAAACCTTAAACTCTGAACTTGGAATTTGCTAATCTTTTGGTTAGTAAGTATTACTTTTGTTATTTACTTAACTATTCAGTATAATTGGTGGCTGGATCCTGGTCAGTCACGCCCCCGAAGCGGGTGTTATCCGCAGGTGGATTTTGGGGGTGTGACAGATTGGTATCAGAGCCATTGGTTATAGTGAACTTGGTTTTAAAAAGGGGAAAATCTTTTTGGAGAAAACCAGACTATAACCCGTGACTCGCGACGACACTACACTCCAAGTGCAAGGCTCGACACATTTGACCTCATAGCTCGGACCAGTGTTTACTTGTTTACTTTATGATTCCTGTTATGCTATACGTACTAGTGTGCCTAACTAGATAGATACATCTCTCTCTTCTATCTCATTCTCGCTACACTACGACATCACACTCATACTATGTTTTCTGGTTATGAAGACAATGAGTGGACGCGGAAGAGGAAACATTAACATGACACAGGCTCAGTTCACTAACCTGCTCAACACAGTGGCTGCAGCTTTCGCCGCTCACCCTATAGGTAAGCTCGTTGTTTTAGGATGTATAGGTCCTACCGCCACATCGTCTTTTCGCCTCTAAACCTATACGTTTCGCTTCTCACCCTATAGGTCAGCATGCACCTGCGCAACCACCAGTGTGTACTTTCAAAACTTTCATGGATTGCAAGCCTCTCCCTTTCAACGGCACTGAGGGTGCCATAGGTCTTCTACATTGGATTGAGAAAATTGAAGCTGTTTTTGCTGTTTGCGAGTGTCCCACTGCGAACTGGGTGAAGTTTGCTACTGCTACGCTTGAAGGAAGCGCGCTTTCTTGGTGGAAGGCGCAGATTCAGATGTTTGGATTGGAAACTGCAAATGCTACTGCGTGGGAGGATTTCAAGGATATGATTAAGGATGAATACTGTCACCGGGATGACATCCACAAGCTTGAGAATGAGTACTATGAGCTCAAGATGGTTGGGTCGGAAATTGAGACCTACACCAAGTTGTCCAACGACTATGCTGCTCTTTGCCCAAACATGTCTCGACCTATGTATCGAAGAATCGAACTGTACATCAAGGGTTTAGCTCCAGAAATTCGAAGCCATGTCACTTCAGCCAACCACACTACCATTCAGCCGATTGTTCGACTTGCTCACAAACTTACTGATCAGGCCGTAGAAGAGGGCCGGTTGCCCAAAAGGATCAGTGCCACTGTCGGAACTTCTAGTGACAGCAAGCGTAAGTGGGAAGGAAGTCAAAGCAAGGATGCTAACCCCACTCAGGCCCCAGCGCAGCAAAGGAAAACTGAAAACAACAAAGGCACTCAGCAACAGGGTGGCTACCGGGGAAGCTACCCTAAGTGCAACAAGTGTAACAGACACCATAACGGGGCATGTAACAAGGGCCAGTGTCAGCGATGCCACAAGATGGGGCACGAAGCCAAGGATTGTAGAAGTCAGTTCCCAGCAAGACAGAATCAGCAACAACCTCAACAGCAACAGCAGCAGGGAAACGACCGAGCATGTTTTAAATGTGGGGCAACAGGGCACTTTAAGAAGGATTGCCCTGAACTGAATCAGAACCGCAACAATAATCAGGGAGCTGGGAACAACAATCAGAACAACAATGCTGGGAATGGTGCTAGAGGAAGGGCTTTTGTGATTGGAGCTGGTGAAGCAAGGAATGACCCCAATGTCGTGGCGGGTAAGTTCCTACTCGATGATCGTTATGTTTCTGTGTTATTTGATTCCGGTGCCGATGCTAGTTATGTATCCCTACGTATTAGTAAGAAGCTTAAGCGTCCGCTTTCGTTACTAAGTTCTCCTCATATCGTCGAGTTAGCTAATGGTAGAAACATCGAGGCCTCACATGTTGTCAAGGGCTGCAAACTAGAGTTGTCTGGTCAGACATTTAGTATCGATCTTTTCCCTGTTACTCTTGGAAGCTTCGACGTCGTTATTGGCATGGATTGGTTATCCAAGCATCGCGCTGAGATCCTCTGTCAAGAGAAGGCAGTTCGTATTCCTCGCCGTTCTGGCAAACCCCTCATTGTACAAGGTGGCAAAAGTGGAGAAATCTCCGGCGTTATCTCTTTCTTGAAGGCCCAGAAGTGTTTACGAAAAGGGCACACCGCTATCTTAGCACTCGTCACCAACACGCAGGAAAAGGAAAAGAGGATTGAAGACTTTCCAGTAGTGCGTGACTATCCCGAGGTATTTCCTGAGGAATTACCTGGACTCCCTCCCCACCGTCAGGTCGAATTCCAAATCGAGCTAGCTCCCGGAGCAGCGCCTATAGCTCGTGCACCTTATCGACTAGCCCCCGCAGAATTGAAGGAACTCTCGACGCAACTACAAGAACTATTGGACAAAGGGTTTATTCGCCCTAGTTCGTCACCCTGGGGAGCACCTGTACTCTTTGTTAAGAAGAAGGATGGCACGTTCCGAATGTGCATTGACTATCGTGAGTTGAACAAAGTTACCATCAAGAATCGTTACCCTCTCCCGCGAATCGACGATTTGTTTGATCAACTGCAAGGATCGAGCTACTATTCCAAGATTGACCTGCGATCAGGCTACCATCAGTTAAGGGTCCGTAATGAAGATATTTCCAAGACTGCATTCAGAACTCGTTATGGTCATTATGAATTCCTCGTTATGCCCTTTGGAATGACCAACGCGCCTGCGGTATTCATGGATCTCATGAACCGAGTGTGCAAACCCTACCTCGACAAATTCGTGATCGTGTTTATAGACGACATCTTGATCTACTCGAAAAGTCAGGAAGAGCATGAACAGCACCTACGCCTTATCCTCGAACTCCTTCGCAATGAGCAACTGTATGCCAAGTTCTCGAAATGCGACTTCTGGCTTCGACAAGTCCATTTCCTTGGGCACGTGGTTAACAAGGATGGGATCCACGTCGACCCGGCTAAGATCGACTCTATAAAGAATTGGCCTACCCCTAAGACTCCGACTGAAGTCCGCCAATTTTTAGGACTAGCGGGATACTATCGAAGATTTATCATGGGATTTTCAAAGATCGCTTAGCCTCTCACGGCTCTTACTCAGAAGGGTATGGTTTACAAGTGGGGTGAAGCTCAGGAAACCGCGTTTCAGAAACTAAAGGATAACCTCTGCAGTGCTCCTATTCTCTCGCTACCTGAAGGAACGGACGACTTTGTGGTCTACTGCGATGCGTCTATTCATGGGCTCGGTTGCGTGTTAATGCAACGCGAGAAAGTTATTGCTTACGCCTCTCGGCAACTTAAGACGCACGAAAGGAACTACACAACGCATGATTTGGAACTGGGAGCAGTGATATTTGCGCTTAAGATATGGAGACACTACCTGTACGGTACCAAGTGCACCATTTACACCGATCACAGGAGTCTCGAGCATATCTTCAAGCAAAAGGAATTAAACATGCGACAACGCCGTTGGGTCGAACTTCTGAATGATTATGAATGCGCCATCAAGTATCATCCGGGCAAGGCCAATGTTGTGGCAGACGCCCTCAGCCGAAAAGACGCTATACCAAAGCGCGTGCGAGCATTACAACTTACCATCCAGTCTAGTCTTCCTACCCAGATTCGAAATGCTCAGATTGAAGCTCTGAAACCGGAAAACATCAGGGCTGAGTCCCTGCGAGGATCGAGGCAGCAACTAGAACAGAAAGAAGACGGCGCCTACTATGTGGCAGGGCGCATTTGGGTCCCACTTTACGGAGATCTACGAGAACTTGTGATGGACGAAGCCCATAAGTCCCGTTATTCAGTACATCCTGGTGCAGATAAGATGTACCACGACTTGAAAACCACATACTGGTGGCCTGGCATGAAAGCCCACATAGCAGCCTATGTTGGCAAATGTTTGACCTGCGCAAGAGTCAAGATCGAGTATCAGAAACCAGCAGGCCTACTACAACAACCGGAAATCCCGAAATGGAAATGGGAGCAAATTTCCATGGATTTTGTTACAGGGCTACCTAGATCTCAACGCGGGAATGATACTATTTGGGTGATAATAGATCGATTGACTAAGTCTGCACACTTTCTGGCCATTAAGGAAACAGACAAGTTTTCTACCTTGGCAGAAATCTATTTAAAGGAAGTAGTCTCCAGGCACGGGGTGCCAACTTCTATTATTTCCGACCGAGACGCTCGTTTTACTTCCGAGTTGTGGCAAGCTATGCACAAATCCTTTGGCTCACGTTTGGACATGAGCACCGCTTATCACCCGCAAACGGATGGGCAGTCTGAACGCACCATCCAAACCCTGGAAGACATGCTTAGAGCATGTGTGATCGATTTTGGCAAGAACTGGGAGAAGCATCTGCCGCTGGTGGAATTCTCCTACAACAACAGCTATCACACTAGTATTCAGGCGGCACCTTTTGAGGCATTGTACGGTCGTAAATGCCGATCACCTCTCTGCTGGGCGGAAGTCGGTGATAGTCAACTCACAGGCCCAGAACTGGTAGTAGATACAACGGAAAAGATTTCCCAGATCAGGCAACGCATGGCGGCAGCTCGTGACCGTCAGAAAAGCTACGCTGATAAGCGTAGGAAACCACTAGAATTCCAGGTCGGGGACCGGGTTCTACTTAAAGTCTCACCCTGGAAGGGTGTGGTCCGTTTCGGTAAACGGGGCAAGCTGAATCCACGGTATGTTGGACCATTCGAAATTACCGAGAAAATCGGTAAGGTTGCTTATAGATTGAACCTGCCTGCAGAGCTGAGTGCAGTGCACAACGTATTTCACGTATCTAACCTGAAGAAGTGTTTGTCGGATGAAACACTTGTGATTCCTTTTAAGGAACTGACGATTGATGAACAGCTACACTTTACTGAGGAACCGATTGAGATCACGGATCGAGAGATCAAAACCCTCAAACGTAGCCAGATACCCCTTGTGCGAGTTCGTTGGAACTCACGACGCGGCCCAGAGTTTACCTGGGAGCGGGAAGACCAGATGAAGTCTAAGTATCCCCAGTTATTCCCAAACGAAAACCCCAGCACTGAAGCAACAACCGAATTTCGGGACGAAATTCCAAACTAACGGGGGGATGATGTGACACCCCGTTGAAACACGCTAGCTTGGCAGTGGCTGCTTCAACTTTCGGGACGAAAGTTCTTAAAACTTGGGGATAATGTGACACTCGAGGTTTTTCCGAACGATCACCCTGTAATATTTTGTGTGTATATAAATATTATTAAATGGAAACGTGATCTTTATTTGTTTAATGTGTGTTGTGTATGTGTATTATATAAATATATAAGAGCCGAGACTACGACCCGAGACCACGACTCGCAACCACCCGGTTGCGAGTGGGCCACTCGGTCTCGAGTGGGCCTAGTGAGCCGAAACCGGTTGGGCCGAAACCCCCAAGCCCAACCCGAAACACCCCATGTATATATCCCACCTTCTCCTCACTTTCCCTCATTTGTTACAACACACAAACCCACAACACTTCTATTCTCTCTCAACTAGTAACCTTCAACAACAACACCACTCTTCTTCCTCTTTCGGTTCAAGCAAGGATTTCGGACAAGGACTCGGTCAAGACCATCACTCGTATACTCCATCTTCTCGGTTCTCTTCTCTTTGTTTTCGGCCCTCCTTTCATAACCGGTTAGTGTTATCTTCTTGGTGTATAAGATTTGTGAAATATTATGAACTAGAAATGCCTTGTATTCTTGCTTGAATGATATGTATATGAACTAGAAAAATGCTTGGTTAGTAGTATTTTGCATGATTTTTAGGAGGATTTGTGAAGTTTGGTCATATGTGAAAACCCTCATATAACATGTTTAAAGATGGCTAAAGTATAGTGATTTAGGAATGATTATGCCAACCAAAACTATGTTCAAGATTATAAAATGTATGTTTTCTTGTTTGTGCATCATGATCTTGTTAAAAATATGTGATTTTTGGTTCATGAATATATGGATTTGTTGGATATAAAAACCCTAGAAAACTATGAACACTACATGAACTTGTTTGAATATGGTTTGAAGATGTAAAAATGGCAAAGTTTGATCTAAAATTTCTAATAATCAGATTAGGAAAAGTGTTTGTAGAAATCTTATTGGTTATTTCCGGATTTGGGCCTGAATTCTTGGTACATAATGGACTGATGCATCTGCATCATCACGTGTACATGAAAATGACAGTTTCCGACTCGCAACCACGACATTACGACTCGCAACCACAGCACTCCGACTCGAAACCACACGGTTGCGACTCGCAACCATAGCAGGACAACTCGAAACCACGAGATTGCGACTCGAGACCACGCCGTTGCGACTCGCAACCAAAACGTGACAACTCGAGACCACGGTTGCGACTCGCAACCACAGCGTGACAAGCCGAGACCACCTGGTTGCGACTCGAGACCAGCTGGTTGCGAGTGGACTGTCCATTTTGGTTATTGGGCCATTCTGTGTTAACTTGGACTATCTGTTAAATGGACTATGTGTTGCTGTGTACTGTTTGACTGTGTTACTGTTAGGGCCGGCCCAATAACCCCATGACTATTTACTTGTATGCATGTTACGTACCTGTATGTGTTTTACGTGAATGCTTGTACACCGAACCTGACCTATACCGGTAACCATGTTAGGACGTGGTGACCAACGTGATTGACAAGTAACCTAAACCTACCGAGCAACCCAAGGTGAGTTCACAACTTAAAAGCATGCGTCCCGGTGGTTTGGGACACGAGACTAACAACTCTATCCCCTGGTAAAAGGGGATACCATTTACATACCTTCCCTAGTTATTGGGAACAAAACTTACTTTTCCTTCCCGGGTATTGGGAAACCTTTTGGTTAATTACTGTTTATACGGATTGCAACTAACGGCACTAAACGAAACTCTATCACTCAAGTCCCTACTACAAATACCGATTAGTCGCCGGGTCAGGCGAACGGGTTATTAGTTGATAGCGCTATTTAGGTGTTTACCAGCCTCACACCGTGCCCTGGTTTGGGATCGGTCGTGAACTAATGTACTCAGAAATCCGTCAATGATGATAGAACATTGACATCGGGGCATCCTGCGGATACGCAACGGTTACCTAGTGTTCGGTATTGGAAAAACAGTTTAGTCGCTAACTTTTGGGGTAGCTCCCCAGGGCATGTATAAACGGATAAATTAACCGGTGAAACAAAGTTTTCGGTAATTAAAACTGGACAACTAGTGAACTCACTCAGCATTATTGTTGACCCCTTACTGCATGCTTTGCAGGTAACCAGTGACGAAGGAGCTTGCAGCTTGGGAACGTGTAGTGTCTGTTCACCCTTGTGCTGGGTGTTACCTTATTTTGAAACTATGAACTCTGTTTAAACTACCTTACTTATGCTTCCGCTACTTATTAACTGTTTGAACTTAAAACCTTAAACTCTGAACTTGGAATTTGCTAATCTTTTGGTTAGTAAGTATTACTTTTGTTATTTACTTAACTATTCAGTATAATTGGTGGCTGGATCCTGGTCAGTCACGCCCCCGAAGCGGGTGTTATCCGCAGGTGGATTTTGGGGGTGTGACAGATTTGTTTTCTGATTTGAAAGAAGATGGTGTTTGGTATTCTATTATCTTTGTTAGCTTTGAATTTGTATGGCATGACAAAGACTTAGACAGATTGATTGTTGTGCTACTCGACCAACAGGTAACTTCATAACATATTTACTAAAGATTCGAATTATACATTTCGTTTAAGTTTAATTTATTGAAATTCCTTTTCCATGACTTTGTTTAGAGGCAGAAGATTGCAGCAATTGTGCCTATTAATTTGACTAACTTATACCCATTTAGTAAGATGGTTGGTGGTATATATTCTCTGTCTCAATTCAAAATCGAAAATCTCATGTATCATGAGTATCCAAGATATGAAGGCTACATCATTGTTTCAACAAACAAAAAGATCGTATTTAATGAATTTTCAAAACTAACACCTTTTTTAGTTGATCCTCCTAAAGATTTTGTTTTGTACCCGTTGACACCATGCATTAAAACATTAGCTCATGACAGAAGACGTGAAAAGTATATTGTTGGTAAGTTTAATTTCTTTTAACCTTGATTGATTACATGTTATTGTTTAAAGTTTAATCACAATATACATTATTGTTATATTATTTTCATTTATTTGAATAATTATGTTAATAGTTGTACCTTTTATAGATGTTGTTGGAAGAATAATATGTGGCGAAAGAGACAAAAAGAAATATATGTTTAGGTTATTCCTACAAGATTTCACGTAAGTCAACTCTTTTGGTGACTACACATTATCTAAAATTTACTTTTTAACAATAAATTAAAATCTAACAGATGACATGTTATTGAAATGGAATTGTATGACATGAGAAGATTTGGATATGTTTCAACTCGAATGAATATAGAAAAAAAGTCTATAATATACGTTGCTCGGGTCAAGTTGGTATACTGGAACACCAGTAAGTGTTTTAGTTTTATTTATTTTGTTTAATAACATTTAAGTTTACACAATTATTTGTTTAAAACTCTATAATATAATTTGCAGGAAACATTTTGAGATCAACGGATTTGACTAACATCATTTTTGAGCCTAAAATTCCGGAATCACATCTTATTGGTTTTAATATTCGATCATCTATTCCATGCGATTGTATTACAAAATGACCCGTTCATTGTTTTATGTTACATTGTTTTCTTTTTTTATTTATTTATATATACTTTTTAAAGCTTTCAATGAAATGTTAAACTGCAATGTTATTTGATGTTATTATTTACATATTTTTTATCTACATCTACATTGGATATATATGATATTAGTTGTTCGATATATTTGAACTGTATTAAACTTTTAGAAAATTAAAAAAGATTCATTCCTTCCCACGTTTTTTTAAAAAAAGTTATTTTTTTACGATTTATAATACACGTATTATAACATTATAACATTTGTTTGTAAAAAAACATGTTATTCGAAATGTAATATTGATGATATAATATTTTTCCGTGATTTGATTATTGTAATTGATAACATACCAAAAATACAAAAAGTATACTTGGAAAGTATGAAAATATATGTAATTTTAAATTTGGAAAAAGTTATCAACCATAAATCAAGATAATCTACATAAATCTTTCTGTAGTTTTGCATTATTTGATAAAATCGTATATTACAGAATAAGGTTTCCAAATGTATAGATTTATTAGAACGGAAAGTTAAATAGATTGGTAATAGTTATGGAAAAAGTTGTAAAGACATGTATCAATTAATGAGAATAAATCTAATTCTTTTTAAAACTTTTTTTAACAACATTTATATATATAAAAGATTAGAATAGATTTGACGTTACTGATTCAAAATTTTACATCTATTTTTTGTAATAATAATAGATTTCCACTATATGATGAAAGTCCTATAAATACCCATATTTCGTGTAATTCTTTCTCAGTCAAAAATTCTTATACATAACACCTCCACTTACCCGGTTAGTTACTGTATACTGTATTATAAATGTTTAATCTTCCATTGATAATTCTCAAGTTTTTATACAATAACTTTTTATACAATCGTTTTTTTTTATTTATTTTTCAGAGTATTACGAATCATGGAACGTATTGGGGATGACATGATATTTGAAGAGATCTTATCGAGACTACCTGCAAAGGTAGTTTGTCGTTTCAAATGTGTTTCTAAACAATGGTGTTATGAATTATCTACACCAAAGTTTGTTTTCATCCATACTCGGCGAGTTGGAAATTCAATACAAAAGAAGCTGCTCTCCTTGAAAGAAAATTCCATTGTCGTTGACGACATAGTATCTGGCAACTTAGAAGTCGATACTAGCAAAACCGTAACTTTTCCATATGATGTCCATCCATCCTTTTTAAGCATTATATGTTCGATTAACGGACTGATTTTAGTTTGCATTAAAAGGAATCACAGTGAGCTGGTCCTTTGGAATCCAACGACGAGGCGTTTTAAGTTGATATCGGACGACTACTTTATTCGTTATTTTGGTCGACACAACGATACGGGTGGAATGTACTTTGACGAGGACAACGATCTAAAACTGCTTCATATTAACTGTTACTGGGACGTACTTACTGCTCGTGTATATTCACGACGTCATAACTCATGGAGAAAATTAAATTTCTTGAACGGAACTCAGTTAGCTTCAAACTTTTATTCATGGTCTTCTGGAATTTATTCCGGCAAAACAATATATTTCATTGTTTCCAATTACTGGATTCCACCTGGTGAAAGGAACATAGTTGCTTTCGATGTTATCTCTGAGTCTTTCAGTTTACTTCGTTTTCCGCAGCGTATTGAAGTCAATCCTTGCCAAGTACATTTTCTAACAATTTCGAACAAGCTCCATGTCATTGTCGTTCAATATGCTGGTGAACTAATTGCAGATTTGGTCAAATATGAACATGATGACTGGATCAAGGTCTTTTCTTTCAATAAGGCTCGCATAGTTCAACATTTGGAGCCGCAGCAAAGGACAAATGTAATTCAAGACAACAAGTGGTTGATAACCAGTATTTATGGAGATACTGTTGAAGTTCTACTTTGCAATGATTCTTTTAACTACATCCAACATGTTGACAGCTACAACGGACCGAAAGGCGCATTATTTTTGGAGACAATCGTTTCGCCTTTCGATTAGAAATTATGCATTAATTTGATACTATTTCATCTTTTGTTTCTCGAACTATCTAATTTTTTTCAAGTATCTGAAATTTTATCCTTTCGTTACTTTAATAATAAAAGTATTTTGTATTATGTTTCATCTTTTCTTATATCCAATTAATGTGTGCAGTAAATTACATATTTTAACATTCACTGTGGTGACTGCATTCTTTATTACCAAATACCATCATTGCTTAAGATCCATCCAAAAAAAATACAAAAGTTATAATTCAAAAAATAATATCTTTGATGTTTATTAATATAGATATTATATTGTAACACCACCATTAGCATTAACAATAAATATGGAAAACTTTTTAAAAATTTGGTATTTTTTAAACATACAAAATAAGATATGTAGTTCAATACTTATTGTTATGTGTCTGTATTAGTATAGAAATTGTATATATATTTCAATATAAAATATGGTGATCATAATTGCAAAGAAATAATATCACACATTGGTAACATAAATTCATCATTACCCCTATAATATCATGTCAAACAACTATTACAATTTCCTTTTTTTTAAATACTTATAACCGGTTATGTAAATGGAATCTCACAAATCAACCGAATATAAAGTTCTTCTGGTTTGTTTCTCGAAGTTTAACCTACACAATACCCAAGAAACCCTTTGATCTTCATCTGCTTCATCCAATCTTCATCAAAATCTTGATCGGTAATTTCTAAATATTTGATACATACTTTGTTTTTGGTTTAGTTTGTTCATGAAGCTTTGTTCAGAAGTTTGATTCCGTCTCTGTTTGGTGTTTCTCTATCTTATATCTTATACAAGGAAACGTTTTTTGATACATAATTTGTTTCTTTTGATATTTTAGTTTTGATTAAACTGGAAACTCAAAGCATTATCTACATAGTTTGTTCTATGTATTTTCATGAAGTTTTATCTTAGGTTTTAAAGCTGATGAATGTTTAGGTATAATGGGGTTATCGTCGTATGTGTAGTAATCTATGTCTTGGATCTTATACAAGGATCTATTCTTTTGAGAGTTTTTGTTCTTTATTTTTTAATTTATTTTTAATATTTTTAACCGATTATTATTTTCTTAGTATGCATGTCTTCATATTGATCTATAAGATTCTAAAAAACTGATCCTGAATCTATGTATTTGTCTTATTTCTTATACAGTTGTGATGTTATTTGGTATTCCATGCAAAAGATAAATTTGTATGACATAAAGTTATTATAAGATTTGGTCATTTTATTAATGGATTTTATCCCGAATAGTCAGAAATTATTGTTTCATTTGCAGATTTGATTGTTTGACTCTTATTTATAAAGAAAGTCTTTTTAAGTTCGTCCTTTAATAAGTGGCATAAACTACATGTTTAAATTTGGTTAACCTTTAGTCGAAACTATGTTTTACCTTTAAAATGGATCTTTTATGTCATGATTACTATCCTCTCGGAAGTATGCATTGTTTTATTTTAAATGTTAGATCTTAAATGAATGTTTTCATAGTTTACTGTTTTTATTCAGTGTTAGATTATTGTTTTACGGTCATTATAGATGTAATATACAGATAGTTGAATATATTTTATACTATTTTTGTGAATTACTGATGTATTATTTTATGATATTCATGTTATATTGTTTGAAACATATTTAGTAAAAAAATCTCTTTATTTTTGTAGTATATGTTTTCCAAAACTGCATCTTTGAATGTAATTTCTCTTTTGGTTAAAATTTTGTTTTATGATGAATCTATATTTATATTTAATAATATTTCTAATGCTCCCTTTCACTTAACTCTTTTTTCAGTTCAATTGCTGGTTGTGTTCATAATGGGAGACAATTCCGATGATGAGGTTCTTGAAATATCTCGTGATCAGTTCGTTCATAAAGTAGACGAGGTAAACTACTAATATCTATAAACACATTTTTGATTAATGGTTATATGGCAGTAATTATATTGCATATTGTCCTTTTTAGGCCTTACGTAAAGATTATGGCTTCTTTTTTTCACATGAAGAACCAAATGTCCACCAGGTAATCGTATATTTTTATAAATGTAGATTTTTACATAAAATTCATCTGATATTTAGCATAACAAGTACTCATTTACATTATTTATCTTAATGTAAAATGTGGCATTTTAACAGGATATTTGCATTCAGCAACAAGATGCTATCACCATGAAGGAGGGAGTTGTAAAAACAAGTAAGGGTAAACAACATGACGTTGATTGTACTTCCAAGGGATTTATAGGTGAAGGATCTCAATCTCTCATAAAAGATGTAAGTTTTGAGATTTATACAAATAATATTCATTTGTTAACAATAATATGGTATCGTTTTGAAGATAACAATTTTTTAATCATAAAGGTAAAGGAAAATATAAGGTCGGTTGGTAGTTCCAAGTCTAAGAAGCGTTTACATGGAAAGAAATTCATAGAACACACTATTTCTGAAGATCCGGAGTTTTTGAACTTTACACGTAAAGGGGAATACAGGCTGGTATTATTTTTGCTAAATAAATCTTTAAATTTACATTATTTTTCGTTATTATTGGATGTTTAAGATTTAAACTGTTAAATAAACGTTGTTACATGCAGCGTCTTCCGGTCGGGGTATCAAACCGCGCTGGTTTTACAAAGAAGCTTCATACACTGAAGATTGAAAACCTGCAGGGGCAAGTTAGTACTTATGAAGTCAAACCGGAAAAAAACGGAAGTGCATTACGCTATTCAGTCATAAACTGGCCTGTATTTATGGCGGAAAATAATTTGAATGATGGCGACATGCTTGATTTCACTTATGTGACTTCAAAGAAAACCGTCATCTTAAAAAATGTCTGATATGTCTAAGCAAAAGTGCACCTATCTTTTATAAACTGTCTTTATAAGAACTGTTTGGTCTTTGTTTTGGTAACTATCTTTTGAACATGTACCTATATGGACTTTTTTCTTAATAGACTTTTGTATGGTACCTAACTTTTGTGTATATGTTTAATGTTTATGTTTATGTTTGTTTCTACAACTAAAAATGTATATCAAAATTCCAGAAGGCTTTACTACTAAATATACTATTTAGTGTCAATTTTTGTATTGACATTTGTTTGCTACTTATCCGTGTAATATTGATGATATAATATTTATACTTGATTTGATTATTGTAATAACATACCAAAAATACAAAAAGTATACTTGGAAAGCATGAAAATATATGTAATTTCAAATTTGGAAAAACCTATCAACCATAAATCAAGATAATATGTTGCAATTTAAATTGATATAGTATTAAATTGATTCCAAAAATATGTAAACCACTGTTTATATTGGAACGAAGAGTCGTATTTCTTTTCATATGTAAGCCTCATGTTTGTTGGTTTACTTAAGGTTTATACATTTAACAATTGGATCTTCTTCTTCTTCTTATTGCAGTAACCTTAATCACATTTCCGGTGATGTCAAAAAGATCGAAAAATGAAATTTTTTCTTCTTCATTAAAAGATGTACAGAATGAGAACATTGCAAACCGTAAGTGCCATTTCATAAATTTATCGAAATAAAGTATAAATTTAGAGATCAGGTTAGTTAATTTTTCGTCTACCATTTTACAGTTATACTCGTGTCGAAAAGGTCAAAGATTGAGTCTTCGTCTTTCGGCAACCAACCTTGCAATATAAACAATTCAAGTGGTAGCATTTTGATTATCTTTCAGTTTATTGATTATTAGGTAGATACATGGCTCAAACCATTGACATATACTATTTTTTGTATGCTTTTATTATTGATGTTGCAGGTTGCATATCAAGGATTCCATTTTCAGACATTACTAATGGTATACATATAATCCACACATATATGCATAATCTTTTAACGTGCTGTTATAGTTGTTTGCTTTTTATTTATACTTTGTAATTTGTAATTTTAATTTTTTTTTTAGTTCGCAATCCTGATACCAATAAGGAAGCGAAAGAGAGACGAAGACAACGAAAAATGTATTTGGATTCTCGGAAATCTCAGTCCCTACGAACACATTCTAACGCTCTCAGGAATGTATCTTCAGGTAATAGTTGTAAACAAAATCTAACTCTCAAAGGAACGTACTTTCATGTAATAGTTTTAAAGTTAGATGAATTGATAATAATAATGTGACCACGAACGCGTCCTAAACATTTAAATATCTAAACCTTTTGTCCGTAATAACTTATAATCGTATAGTGATGTTGTATTTGGTAGATGACCATTAAAATTAAAGTAGCATTCCAACAGGATACATATACCAAAATATTTAAACAGGTAACATAAGCCAAAATATTATCAAGTAGTTTTCCAACAGCTAACATAAACCAAAATATTTAAACAGGTTCCACAAAAACCATTGCTACATACTTATATACTTATTGCCAAAACCGTTTGTTAGCCAAAATTACCATATAAAATGGTTGAACGGTTTTGATCTATGGTACTAACCCCATTATTCTTCGATTACATCCCTAACAAAGAGTGTAGGCATATCCTGATACCACTCTAAAACGCAAAGATAACCCTTCTTGAAGTTGTTTTCACGAACCCATGCTGGCCATCCCAATACACTAAACCTATTTTTCTTTTTTCCTCTTTTTGGTTCAGCCGTGACGTTCAAATTGGTTTCGACACCACGCTTATTTTTAATGGTCACCTTTCCGCAGCGATCGATTCCCATGGCTTTTGCGACCTTTACCGGTATCCGCTAAAAATGCCAAAAAAGTATTCAGACTGTAATGATAAAGAGACTAATGACACCATATAACAACAACAGTTAACTTAGTATACAAATAATATAACTAACTACTTACAAAACGTGAACAAGAGGAGGGCATGAAAATGATATTTGGTTCTGGTGCGTTCCAGTCAATTTCTTCCGAAGTGAAAGATTCGTCTGAGTCTGAATCTGTTAGCAGTATCACTTCCTTTTCTTTCTTTTGTTTCTTTCGCTCATTTGAAGAACGCGCCATTGACTACATATAATTATTTGGATAAATACTAGATGTTGATTATCATAGAACATGTCGATTTAGGAAAAATCCCCAAATTTAGTAACAATTGTGTGTAACACTTATGCCAAACGAATATACATATCAACAACAATCCTAACCAAAAAACCTAAAACAAAAAATAACAGATGTACAGAAAAGAATCAATGAATAATAATAATAATAATGCCCCAACGATAAACATGTTCAAATCGAAACCGTAAACCGACCTAACCGATAAAACAAACAAAACAAAACCAATAACTGGAACAATAACGCTAAATCAAGATCAGAAAACCTGTAATTTCGCTCAGAACAAACGCAAATCTATAGAATTTGATGAAACGACGAACAGGATGCCGTTAAATACTAGATGTTGTCTATCACAGAACATGTCGATTTATGAAAAATCCCCAAATTTAGATCGCAAATCTGTAACACTGATGCAATTAAAGATCTAGGTTATGTGAGAACATCAGTTGGAATCGTACCTGTTAGTGATTTCTCTTTCTATGCTGATAATGTGAATGCCGAACAACTGAACCAGTTTGTATGCGTATGAAGTTAGGTATTATATAAAGGGGCAATATAGAAAGAGATAAGAATCACTGTATATGTAAAAATATCTGATATCGGATATGACTATTAGATTTATAAACACAATTCTTACTTTATTTGATTTACAAAAATAATCCCTATCTTTACTTAATTTTTGTAAAGTTATATATATACACTATAAAATCTATTTGTTTACTTAATGTAATTAAATTATACAGATAAAACCGGTTGATTTATAACAAAAAATAATAATTACATCATGTTATTTTTTAAAAATATGAAACAGTGAATTTATAGTTCTATAGTGATTCACTATAAATTATAAATGTTACTAATACATATATAAGTTAAGAACTTACAAATCATTTTCACTGCCAGAAAGAAAGAAACGTATCACTTCTGGTCCATTCCCAATCCATTTTTTATGTCGTCGTTCAAACTACTGCAGATTGTAATATGCTACCAAACTGCAATACAACTTCATTTCTGTTACTCCTTTGTCAAATAACATGCCATTGTATTACACATTACAGTTTCCTATTTTCGAATACTTTATTTGTATTTATACATCAAATTGTATTTATACACATGTATTGTATTTATACACATGTATTTCCTATTATCTCAGATGTCCAGCATCGAACACCTTTGGGAAACATTTCAAACGGTATTATTTAACTTTTTATCTTAATAATATTTACATTTTCAATTTAACCCGTATCATTAATATTTCATGTAGCTTATATGTGTTTTATATTTAATCATTGTCTGTAAGTTTTCATCCCTAAACTTACTCAAGATGAGAGTAAGGAGAGGCGTAAACTGAAAAAATTATACATCGATGGTAAACGTTATAGCATGCAAAAAGGTACATCACAATCAATAGATGTTATAACATCTACTTCTGGTTCATTATCCATTCCGCATGACATGGTCAATGTTACAACAGAGGCGTCCATTGAATATGGAGGTAAAACTTTAATAAATGTTTAAAGTAGGATACTATTTTTAACAAAAATTTTATTTATTAATTGGATAATGTTTATATGTTAATTATCTGGTTTTTTTTATAATATTACAGTTTTTGACCCGAGACTTCTTCAAAATGACTACAAAGAGAGACGGAGGTTAAGGAAATTATATTTAGACAGTAAAAGATGTGACAACCCGAACCTTCACGGTTAGTGTCGTTTCCTTAACTCAAGTAAACCTAACTAACTCGGTTAGATTTGGATAACCTACATCTTGTTAACATTTAACATTAAAAACATGTCATATCTTGTTAATATAATGTCATATCTTGTTAATATAATAGGCCGGCCCAACCTCCTTGTTGCTTATCTAATGGACTAATCAGCAATGTGACCGGCCCAATTGTTATTATTCAGCCCAACCTTTGTTTCTTATGCTATTAGGAAACCGGCCCTAACTTGTGTAATTAACTAAAGTCTAACAGCCCACATTCTTATTAATTAGGTATTCGGCCCAACATCATGTATATTGATCCTTAGTGATCGGCCCAAACACCCCATACGTATTGTAATTGAAATCAAACTCGATCTAGCTTAAAACCATAACAAACTCCGTATCCCTATCTCTCTCTCTCAAATCTTCACACGGCAGCCGAAGATTTTCCCCTCCCCCGTTCGAGATAGCACTTCGAACAGTCAAGTTCTGGTTAGTGATTCCGAATTATCAAATTTCATGTTTGTGTGATAGTGAGTATTTAGATGATGTTCGTTATATATATTGATTATGCTGATCATATGTATGGGTGTATGCTTGTTGCAAGTCGGTCACTAGGATTAAAACTCTCGATGATCTGTTGGTATTGATATGGGTGATTAATGTTAAAACATGATAGTATATGATCTTTGTATGTTAAGTGGGTAATCGAATTCGTGATGATATGATCTACAGAGGCCTTTACGAGTGTGTTATGATGATGTTTGGGTTAGATTTATATTATCATGTTTCAATTGGGTAGCAAATAATTGTTAATTGCATTGTCTAAACAAACTGTGAACAAGAATAGATAATAAAAAAATTAATTAAAATGGTCAAGTGAAATTGCAAATCCCAAATAACCAAGTCTTTGAGGTCCACTAGAATTGAAGGTTTATGAGTCTTGAGGTCCAATAGAATTGAAGGTTTATGAATCTTTGAGGTCCAATAGAATTGAATGGTTATGATTATTTCATAATCAAACCATGTGCACATGTTAATGTATGTGTCAGATTAGTCAAAGGTGAGAATGCTTTGTTGTTGAGGTTGGGATATGAGAGCCGATGGGTTGTTTAGCTTCATATTTTGGGTTTGTTAAATAATTAAGGCTTCATGAATATTTATGATAATGGTGACATAGAAAACGTTAATATTGGGTTTTGTGAGTGACTTGCCTGCATACCAAAGATCCATTAAGTTCAATAGGGCCGCCTGAAGTTGTTTGGGTATTTGGGTCGTACCCTCGAGTTACATGGGCCGCACACCGTAGGGGTTAGTTATTGGGCCTTGGGTTTGGTGGGTTGGCCGTGTTGGGTCGCACACGGGAAACTAGCCCACAAACATGAAAAGGATCGCACACCTTGACCTTAGTTACACGTTACATAATCGAGCCAGCCATGTTTGTGTCAAGTTATACACTTAATGAGCAATAGTTGAACTGTTACAAGTTGTTGTATTGTGGTCTTAAATATGTATCATTGGATGAGAATTGTATGTGAATTATGAATATGAAATAAAGATCTTTCTGATTAGTTCCTTCCCTGTTGATAATCGATGATACATAAATCTTTATGTGTGATTATTTTTAGATGTTGCATGCTTATGGGCCCTACGTTGATTTGTTTATGTGTTGTATATTGTTTGTGGTTGTTGTTTAAATAACTGTTCATATGATGATGTGAACTCTATTTGTGCAATGTGAATGCTGAATGTGGGATTTACGTGCATGTAAACTGACTGTCTTCGTAACCACGATAGGGTTTGATTAATCAACTGTTAAACAAGCACTTAATCTTACCGAGCAACCCTAAGGTGAGTTCACTGCACTTTTCTCAAGCATGCGTCCCGGTGGTTTGGGACAACTGGTAAACATTTGGAAGGGAAACATTGGGTAAATAACTTAATCGGTTTTGGTCATTGCCTGGAGGGCAATGGGGGTGATTAGTTGATAGCGCTATTAGGTGGGAAACCTCACACCGGGCCGTAAGGACGGGCGTGAACTAATTATCTGGGTATGGCTATGGTTGTTAGAGGCACACTCCTCGGATACATATGGGCACTCTCCCTAGGGTATCTAACGAAGGCAACATAGCAAACGGTCGTTAAGGGGTACCCACTCCCCGGATACTTATGGGCACACTCCCTAGAGTATCTAACATGAGCAACATCGAAACATCAAACATCATAACAACAAACAACATATCGTCTTGTAAACTGTTTTACTCACTTGATCGGTAACGCAACTTGGTAAACAAACGCAAACCTTGAACTCACCAGCGTAGCCTGACACACTTGTTTACATGCTTGTAGGTAATTATTGAAGGAACTGGGGAGCTTGCTGTCTGATGCTGCTGGAGTGGTTATGGTCATAGCAAACAGATATTTGATTTGGTTTTGATACATTTACACATTTAAACTTTTATGCTTCCGCTCAGCACTTTGGTTTTGGTTTAACTTTCAAACAGTACATTTCTTTTGATTTGGTATTTCATTATAACTTGTGTTTGATATGATTGGTGGCTCTTTGTTGAATCGTTACACCTCAATTAGGGACACGCCCTAGGTGGTAATTTGGGGGTGTGACAGTTTGGTATCAGAGCCACTGGTTATAGAGAACTCGGTTTTTAAAATGTTTTTATAAAACCAGACTATAACCGAATTGATCCAAACGATGACCATGACACTCAGCTTCAGACTGCAAGGTTCGTTCCTCCTTAGCTTATGCTTATATGTCTAGTAAACGTAGCTATATATATAGCATGCACGATACGACAGGGTAGACATCATGACACGTCGATAGTGTAACATAACACTTACATCTAGTAAATTCTCATCTTGTTGGTAGTGCTTAATTTGTGTGGATTGGAGTGGGAGAAACTTCGAACATAAGTTAAGAAGCATTGAGAGGAGCATGCAAACCGCCTTATTATCATGGGTGCACACATAATAATAACGCGTGGTGCATGCAAATCCCAATGAGGCTTAACGAGTGTAAGAGGGGTTCTTCCCTGTTTGTGCATGGATATGGTAGTTAATCGTTCTTAACGTGATAAACCTGAATACTTTTCTCGTTCTCGACTCCTAAATTCGTTCCCTTCCCCTAATATAGAACCATGAGTGGACGAGGACACGGTCGCGGTAGCATCAACATGACTCAGGCTGAATTAACAAACCTGATAAACACACGTGTGGCTGAGGCACTGGCAGCCTACCAAGCTGCGCACCCAAACAACCAGCCTGTCTGTACGTTCAAAATGTTTATGGATTGCAAGCCACAGACCTTCAGCGGGACGGAAGGGGCTGTGGGACTTATAAGGTGGTTCGAGAAAGCGGAGTCAGTGTTTGCTATGTGCAACTGCCCTGTGGGGGATCGCGTGAAGTATGCAACAGGCACGCTTGAGGATGGTGCCTTGACCTGGTGGAATGCCCAGGTCCAACTGCTAGGTATTGAGGCGGCGAACGCCACTACGTGGGATGATTTTAAAGAACTGATGAGAGAGGAATACTGTCCTCGAGATGAAATAGCGAAGTTAGAGAATGAGTACTATCATCTGACAATGGTGGGGTCTGAAATCGAGGCGTATGTGAAGCGGTCGTATGAATTAGCTGATTTGTGTCCGAACTTGTCCCGACCCATGTCCCGAAGAATCGAGTTGTTTATTAAGGGGTTACCTCCACGGGTGAAGGGTTTAGTTACAGCAGCGAACCTCAATAACCTAACCCAGATTGTTAGATTGGCACATAAAATCGTTGACCAGGAGGTGGAGAGCGACTCACTGCCACCACGTATTTCTAAAGCTACTACTGCCGCCACCACCGCCACTACTCCTGTCACTGATAGTAAACGCAAGTGGGGTGATATGGACAAAGCGTCCAACTCGGTTCAGCCCCAGAAGAAGACAGACACTGGCAGTACTCGCAGCTTTAGCCAATCATCCTCAGCGAATCAAAATCAGAGGTCTTATGCAGGAAAGAAGCCTCAGTGTAGCAAATGTGGGTTTCATCATTATGGGCAGTGTGATCGGGTTTGTCGCAGGTGCGACAAGATAGGCCATGAGGCCAAGGATTGTAGGGCTCCTCAGCCAAAGCAGCAGCAGCAGACTCAGTCGAATCAGAGACAGCAAGGGCAACAAAACCAGGGAAACCAAAAGGGGTGCTTTCAGTGTGGTGATGAGGGTCATTTTAAGAGGGATTGCCCTCAGCTCAATCAGAATGCTGGCAACAACAACAATACTGGGAGCGGCAACAATGGGAACAATGGTGGGAACGGAGCACGTGGAAGGGTATTTACTATTGGCGCTGGGGAAGACTCGCAATGATGGCAATGTAGAGGCCGGTACGTCTTCTTTTGAATAACCTTTTCTACTTCGGTTTTATTCGACTCTTGTTTCAATTGGAGTTTTGTGCCTTAGGAATTCAGTCGTTAGTTAGGACTGACTTCCACCCTCCTTGTAAATAAGCATGTAGTAGAACTGACTGATAGTAAATCAATAGAAGTTTCTCATGTTCTTTTTGGTTGTAAACTTGATCTCGTGGGTCAAGTGTTCGACATTGACCTACTTCCCAATACTCTTGTAAGTTTTGACATGGTCCTGGTTATCTATGTATCAAGCAGAGAATTCTCTGCAAAAAGAAAATCGTGCGTTCCCTCTCCCCAGTGGGGAATCCTTATCAGTTTAAGATCATCGTGGTGGTGCCGTTGTTGGCATTGTCATCGTCCTTGCAGCTTTTGAAACCCAACCCTACAACACGCGGAGCATCGCTTCTATCCGAGGGTACCGATGATCGCTAGATGGAACTTCCGAACGAACACGGGATTAGGAGAACTATACCCACGCATCCCTGTAGACGAACCTTATCACTTTCACTTGTCATTGCTGCTAGAAGTGAAGCAGTCACAGTTACACGCATATGTCGTTTTGCAACACTAACCTTTACCCACCAATCTCTGTTTTGGACAAATGATACGCTCATGCAACCGCAATGTAACGAACCTCCCTGTTGTGTCCTGCCGCCATGCACCACTTCTGGAAATTATTTCTAGACAACAAATTTGCTGGTCAAATCCTTCGGATATTTAACGGACCCTGTTTCGCTCGATTCTTTGTACGAACCTCATTAGTTCCCTATTTCTTTGATCGGCAACTGATATAACAAAACGCTAGCAACCATACCATGATTTCCATCGATCACAAGATTAGCCCCCAGGCGTTGTAAAGTATCTATAGATCGAGTTCGTCGGAACTTACTTCCAACCATTGTTTTAGACCAATTTTCGGGATGAAAATTCTTTTAAGTAGGAGATGTTGTGACACCCCGCGAAAACGCTTAACAAACTGGCTTCCTCAGCGACTATTTGCTACATTTCGGGACGAAATTTCCTTCAAGTTGGGGATGATGTCACAACTGAGCAAAACCCGCAACAACTCTGATTTCTTACTTCGTTTCTATCGCACTTGACGCTTGCCAATTTCGGGACGAAATTTCTTTCAAGTTGGGGATGATGTGACAACCCGAACCTTCACGGTTAGTGTCGTTTCCTTAACTCAAGTAAACCTAACTAACTCGGTTAGATTTGGATAACCTACATCTTGTTAACATTTAACATTAAAAACATGTCATATCTTGTTAATATAATGTCATATCTTGTTAATATAATAGGCCGGCCCAACCTCCTTGTTGCTTATCTAATGGACTAATCAGCAATGTGACCGGCCCAATTGTTATTATTCAGCCCAACCTTTGTTTCTTATGCTATTAGGAAACCGGCCCTAACTTGTGTAATTAACTAAAGTCTAACAGCCCACATTCTTATTAATTAGGTATTCGGCCCAACATCATGTATATTGATCCTTAGTGATCGGCCCAAACACCCCATACGTATTGTAATTGAAATCAAACTCGATCTAGCTTAAAACCATAACAAACTCCGTATCCCTATCTCTCTCTCTCAAATCTTCACACGGCAGCCGAAGATTTTCCCCTCCCCCGTTCGAGATAGCACTTCGAACAGTCAAGTTCTGGTTAGTGATTCCGAATTATCAAATTTCATGTTTGTGTGATAGTGAGTATTTAGATGATGTTCGTTATATATATTGATTATGCTGATCATATGTATGGGTGTATGCTTGTTGCAAGTCGGTCACTAGGATTAAAACTCTCGATGATCTGTTGGTATTGATATGGGTGATTAATGTTAAAACATGATAGTATATGATCTTTGTATGTTAAGTGGGTAATCGAATTCGTGATGATATGATCTACAGAGGCCTTTACGAGTGTGTTATGATGATGTTTGGGTTAGATTTATATTATCATGTTTCAATTGGGTAGCAAATAATTGTTAATTGCATTGTCTAAACAAACTGTGAACAAGAATAGATAATAAAAAAATTAATTAAAATGGTCAAGTGAAATTGCAAATCCCAAATAACCAAGTCTTTGAGGTCCACTAGAATTGAAGGTTTATGAGTCTTGAGGTCCAATAGAATTGAAGGTTTATGAATCTTTGAGGTCCAATAGAATTGAATGGTTATGATTATTTCATAATCAAACCATGTGCACATGTTAATGTATGTGTCAGATTAGTCAAAGGTGAGAATGCTTTGTTGTTGAGGTTGGGATATGAGAGCCGATGGGTTGTTTAGCTTCATATTTTGGGTTTGTTAAATAATTAAGGCTTCATGAATATTTATGATAATGGTGACATAGAAAACGTTAATATTGGGTTTTGTGAGTGACTTGCCTGCATACCAAAGATCCATTAAGTTCAATAGGGCCGCCTGAAGTTGTTTGGGTATTTGGGTCGTACCCTCGAGTTACATGGGCCGCACACCGTAGGGGTTAGTTATTGGGCCTTGGGTTTGGTGGGCTGGCCGTGTTGGGTCGCACACGGGAAACTAGCCCACAAACATGAAAAGGATCGCACACCTTGACCTTAGTTACACGTTACATAATCGAGCCAGCCATGTTTGTGTCAAGTTATACACTTAATGAGCAATAGTTGAACTGTTACAAGTTGTTGTATTGTGGTCTTAAATATGTATCATTGGATGAGAATTGTATGTGAATTATGAATATGAAATAAAGATCTTTCTGATTAGTTCCTTCCCTGTTGATAATCGATGATACATAAATCTTTATGTGTGATTATTTTTAGATGTTGCATGCTTATGGGCCCTACGTTGATTTGTTTATGTGTTGTATATTGTTTGTGGTTGTTGTTTAAATAACTGTTCATATGATGATGTGAACTCTATTTGTGCAATGTGAATGCTGAATGTGGGATTTACGTGCATGTAAACTGACTGTCTTCGTAACCACGATAGGGTTTGATTAATCAACTGTTAAACAAGCACTTAATCTTACCGAGCAACCCTAAGGTGAGTTCACTGCACTTTTCTCAAGCATGCGTCCCGGTGGTTTGGGACAACTGGTAAACATTTGGAAGGGAAACATTGGGTAAATAACTTAATCGGTTTTGGTCATTGCCTGGAGGGCAATGGGGGTGATTAGTTGATAGCGCTATTAGGTGGGAAACCCCACACCGGGCCGTAAGGACGGGCGTGAACTAATTATCTGGGTATGGCTATGGTTGTTAGAGGCACACTCCTCGGATACATATGGGCACTCTCCCTAGGGTATCTAACGAAGGCAACATAGCAAACGGTCGTTAAGGGGTACCCACTCCCCGGATACTTATGGGCACACTCCCTAGAGTATCTAACATGAGCAACATTGAAACATCAAACATCATAACAACAAACAACATATCGTCTTGTAAACTGTTTTACTCACTTGATCGGTAACGCAACTTGGTAAACAAACGCAAACCTTGAACTCACCAGCGTAGCCTGACACACTTGTTTACATGCTTGTAGGTAATTATTGAAGGAACTGGGGAGCTTGCTGTCTGATGCTGCTGGAGTGGTTATGGTCATAGCAAACAGATATTTGATTTGGTTTTGATACATTTACACATTTAAACTTTTATGCTTCCGCTCAGCACTTTGGTTTTGGTTTAACTTTCAAACAGTACATTTCTTTTGATTTGGTATTTCATTATAACTTGTGTTTGATATGATTGGTGGCTCTTTGTTGAATCGTTACACCTCAATTAGGGACACGCCCTAGGTGGTAATTTGGGGGTGTGACAAAAGATCTACAAGTCTACAACAACGAAAAATTATACCCTTCCAATACTTTATCATCTTCTACTGATTTAAGATTGATATCTTTCAACACGCACAATGTCACTCCTACAACGTCGGTTGTACCTACAAGTAAAAATTATATTTACCGAATAATGCAAATTTAATTTCAAATACAATATATATGTTTTAAAAAGTCAATAAGTTCGAGTATATTATGTTATTTAGGTAATGTTAGTTGTCTTACAAACAACTTGACTACTCCAATAAACATTCGTCGTTTTTCTCTATCTTCAAACATCACAACTTCTAGCAACACATCTACTATTCTCGAAAGTTCTTCTTTACAGAGGATGTCACCAGGAAAACGTAAGTTATTAAGTAAATCACGAGTTACATCTCCTATACCGATGATTGACTTGACGAAAGAGGAAACTACAGATGAGGCAATTTACAAAGGAGTTTCAACAGGTATAATCACAATTACTTTATTTATTGAATTAATTAAATAGTTACTTCGTAAAGTAATATTCTTTTTTTCTTCAACTAACTTTACAGATTATTTCGACCATGGTGACCAATGTATTACTTGTGAAGTATGCAATGCTAAATTATGGGATGCAGAAAAAGGAAGGGGAAGAAAAGAGAAAGGAAGAATATGCTATTTCTTATGTTGTGGTTATGGCAAAGTAGAGCTACCAGATTATAAAGATGCTGTCCCAAGTTATAAGAAACTTTTTATGTATAAGGATAAAGAAAGCAAACATTTTTTGAATAATATTCGACGGTATAACTCCAAGTTTGCTTTCACGTTAATGGGTGGTAAGGTTGATCCCACTGTTAATAGAGGTAATGGACCATTCTGCTACAGAATTAGTGGTGAGAACTATCACAGCACTGGAAGCCTGCTTCCGGAAAACGGAGATCAACCAAAATTTTGCCAGCTCTACATTTTCGATACTGAAAACGAACTTTCCAACAGACAATCCGTTTTTAGGTAATTATAATAAACTATAAATTTTTGTCCCACCGAAGCTTTCTAAAGTATTTTTTTTAGTAATATTGATGTTTTTTGACACTCCGCTATTTTTTAACCAGTCGTTCCAAGGATACATCTTCCTCAAGTGTGGCTGAACTTGATAGTAAACTGATTGAACATATAAAATGTGTTTTAGATTCAGAAAATCAGTTGGTAAAAGCTTATAGGATGGTTAGAGACTGTTTTCATGAAAACCCTGATCTTAATCTCAAGCTTCGTCTAATTGGTATTAGAGAAAAGGATGGACGAACGTATAATTTACCAACATGTGGTGAAGTTGCTGCTCTAATTGTGGGGGATATTGCCAACACAATCAACAATAGAGATATAGTTATTGAAACGCAGACAGGTACTTTGAAACGAATTAGTGAATTGCATCCTTCATACCTTGCACTTCAATATCCTATTTTGTTCCCTTATGGAGATGATGGTTACAGAATTGACATCCCTCATCGAGGTGTCGTAGACGTAATCAATAAGAAACGTCCAAATTGTACAATGAGAGAGTTCTTTGCATATCGTGTGCAAGACAGAATTAATCAGTTTTCATTGATTCTAAATTCAAGGAGACTCTTCCAACATCTTGGTTGATGCGTATACTATGATTGAGAGCGAAAGGCTTAACTACATACGACTTCAACAAAAGAATCTAAGGTCAGATAGCTATGAAAGTCTCTGTGAATTAAGAAATAAAGGCCAACAAGACATATCTAAGGTTGGAAAACGAATCTTTTTGCCTTCTTCGTTTACCGGTGGCGCTAGATATATGATGCAAAATTATTTAGATGCCATGGCTATCTGTAAGTGGTTTGGTTATCCGGATTTTTTTATAACCATCACTTGCAATCCAAAGTGGCCTGAGGTTAAAAGGTTTCTTAGAGACACAAATCTTAAACCTGAAGATAGGCCCGATGTACTGAGCAGATTGTTTAAAATAAAGTTGGATTCAATTTGCAAAGATTTTAAAGAACGGCATCTATTTGGAAAAGTTGCAGCAGGTATTTTATCAGATTGCTTTTTATATACATATTAGATTATTTAAATCTACTAATGATTTCTTTTTGTACAGTTGTTTACATAATCGAGTTTCAAAAGAGAGGATTGCCTCATGCCCACCTATGCTTATTCTTGGAAAATGAATCCAAACTTCCGACGGTAGACCATGTTGATCCATTTATAACTGCAGAAATCCCTGATGAAGATGAAGATGCAGAATTATATGCGCTTGTGAAAGACTATATGATTCATGGTCCATGTGGTAACGCTAATTTAAGTTGTCCATGTATGGTTGACAATAAGTGTTCGAAGGGTTTTCCAAAGAAATTTCAAGATCATACTACACTGGATTCAAATGGATTCCCAATATACAGAAGAAGAGATAATGGTGCTTCTGTAGTAAAAAATGGAATCGACTTAGACAACCGAAGTGTTGTGCCATACAACAAAAAAACTTTTGAAACGGTACCAGGCACATATAAATGTTGAGTGGTGCAATCAAGCTGGATCAATTAAATATTTGTTTAAATATATAAATAAAGGCCCTGATAGAGCAACCGTTGCTGTTGTCCAACATGATAATAACAATGAAGAACTAGAACAGGACGAGGTCAAAGAATATTATGATTGTAGGTATCTCTCAGCTTGTGAGGCATCTTGGAGGATCTTCGCCTACGATGTGCATTACAGGACTCCTTCTGTTATAAGGCTGCCTTTCCATCTTCCCGGAAAACAACCTGTTGTTTTTGGACCCGACGAGGATATTAATCAAGTCCTTAACAAACCATCTGTCAAAGCATCAATGTTTCTTTCCTGGATGGAACGTAACAAAGACCCTAATGACACAGTGGCCCGTACACTTACATATGTTCAGTTTCCAAGTTGGTATGTATGGAAGCTTGATAAACGTTGTTGGGAACCTAGACAAAGACATAAGTCAATTGGGAGAATTCACGCTGTAAATCCGTCTCTTGGGGAAGCCTATTTTTTAAGAATTCTTCTTAACAAAGTGAAAGGACCAAAATCTTTTGATGATATTAAAACAGTTGATGGTAAGGTATATGATACATTTAGAGATGCATGTTATGCACTCGGTCTTTTGGACGATGACACAGAATACATTGAGGCAATCAAGGAAGCAAATGAAACAGGATCCCCTTCGTATCTTCGTAATTTATTTGCTACTTTGCTATTAACAAATACGTTATCCAGGCCAGAGGCTGTATGGGAAAGCACATGGAGATACATGACAGACGACTTTATCTACAGACTTAGAAAATATCATCGAGTTCCAGGTAATTCTTTTACACAAAATGTTGTTCTTCTCCCCTTTTCTTTGTTTTTGGTTGTGATACAAAAAAAAAAAAAAAAAAAAAAAAAAAAAAAAAAAGCTATTTCGCTTTAAAGAAAACATGGTTTTGTGTTTCATTTATGATATATTGTTTGGTTCATTAAATATTTTTTGATTACATAATATATTTTTTTTTCATTTTTTACAGCTTTATCAATTCCAGATGAGCAGCTTAAAAACTATGTTTTGAGTGAAGTTGAAAAATTCTTAGCTAGAAACAACTCATCACTCAAAAGATTTGAGACAATGCCGTACCCAGATAATGCGTCTATGTCTGATTCAGACAATCGTTTGATTAACGACGAGCGTATCTACGACAAAACCAATCTTGAAATTGAATTTAATAATCAACTTAATTTGCTAACTGATGAGCAACGGTCAGTTTTCCAACAAATAATCAACGCAATTGAGGGTAACAAAGGTGGGGTTTTTTTTGTGTACGGCTATGGTGGGACCGGGAAGACCTTCTTATGGAAGACATTATCTGCGGCAATCAGATCAAAAGGTCAAATTGTATTAAACGTTGCTTCCAGTGGGATCGCGCCGTTGTTATTGTCTGGTGGCAGGACCGCGCATTCCAGGTTTCGTATTCCATTGAATCTTACAGAGGATTCAGTTTGTAATATAAAACCTGATGGAGATGTAGCTAGACTACTACACGAAACAAACTTGATTATATGGGATGAAGCGCCTATGGTCCATAAGCATGCATTCGAAGCGTTAGATAGAACAATGAACGACATTTTCAATATCGACACTTCCAACAGATCAAATATCCGCTTTGGAGGAAAGGTTATTGTTTTAGGAGGCGATTTTAGACAGATCCTTCCTGTTGTTCCAAATGGTGGAAGACAAGAGATTGTCAATGCCTCATTAAGTTCGTCTTATTTGTGGGATACATGTAAGTTGCTGAGACTAACAAAAAACATGAGGTTAACAGTTGGAAGTTCAGCATCGGACGCTGAAGAAATAAAACAATTTGCAAAATGGCTTTTGGATATAGGTGAGGGAAATGTTGGTGGTCCAAATGATGGAGAAGCATCAATTGAAATACCAAGCGATCTTCTGATCACTGATTCATCGGACCCCATTTCAACTTTAATTGATTTTGTGTATCCTTCAATTCTTGAAAACTTCAACAATCAAAATTATTTCAGTGAGAGGGCTATACTTGCACCTAAGAACGAGGTTGTGCATGAAATTAATGATCGGTTGTTGTCACTATTCCCAGGCGAAGAACGAGAATATCTTAGTTCAGACAGTCTTTGTCAGTCTGAAAATCCAAACGCTACACAACAAAAACTATACTCTCCTGATGTGCTTAACGGTCTTAAAGTATCCGGCTTACCTAATCATAGGCTAGCACTAAAAGTAGGCGTGCCGGTGATGCTATTACGTAACATTGACCAACAAAATGGTCTTTGCAATGGTACACGACTACATGTCAAAAAAATGTATAACCGTGTAATAGAAGCCGAGATAATATCCGGAGGGAACATAGGCACTCGCACTTATATACCAAAGATTAGTTTGATACCTTCTGATAAAAAAATTCCTTTTGAGTTTCAAAGGAGACAATTTCCGTTGGCTGTTTGTTTCGCAATGACTATTAACAAGAGTCAGGGACAATCACTGTCTAGAGTTGGTCTGTATCTGAAACAGCCAGTTTTCACCCATGGTCAGCTGTATGTTGCTTTATCGAGAGTTAAAACCAGACAAGGAGTTAAACTTCTTATTTTGGACAATGACGGCAAACCTACTAATAAAACGACAAATGTAGTTTACAAAGAAGTATTTCGTGACTTGTGATCTCCATGTACTCATTCATCGTTCGATCATTCATTCCATGTAACTGTTCTCCAAAATGATCCATAACATTTTTTTGAAGTAATTTAATGTTTATTTTTTGTTGTTTTTTAATCAATTTTGTTAACGTAATACAAAACATGTATACTCATACACACACTTAAATATTAACCTAAAATTCTACATAAATAAACAGTACGTTCACTTATAATTCGCTATCCATTGTCTTCCATAAACACAATATTACACAAATTTGCATCATCATTTATCTCGAGATATTACATTATTTGTCTCATTGTAGTTTACTAATTTATTATTACTTGAACGGTTATTTAATTCAAACGATTACTTCAATAAATTAAACTTATTCATTTGTTTTTTAGTCCACCCGCGAACCTCGCGGGTTCTTAAACTAGTTAGTTATAAAACAAATCACCTAAAAGAATAGCATATTCCTCTATGTATGATATATACAATATGTTATATGATTCCTGAGCCCAACTCATGCCCATCAACCGGTTTTGGGCCTATTGATTTTATGGATCTGGTCAGTATTGGTGATTTGGTAGTAGGAAACAAATGGGTCATAATCATTTTGGTTATTCGAACCAAACTTCTGCTAAAAGCCTAAAAGTCTAGAACATACAATTTAGAGTAAATTACGTTTTTGACCCATGTGGTTATATCACTTTTATTATATTAGCCCAAAATAAGATTTTTTAACATATGTACCTCCATGGTCTCTATAACTAACTATTTTGGCCCCTGAGTCTAACTCAACCCCAAACCGTGATTAATTATTAGTCACATGACATGCCATTGGGTGAGGGTGTAGAGTGGAGGCAGAAAGTGATATTGACTTTACGATTCCTTTTAACGAACCACAAATAAGAGAACACACAATAGAATAAAAAATGTGATCTCGAGTCTTATTTGCCGCCTCAAACATCAGCTCATTCCTGAAACACCACCACGTCGTCAACACCAAAGCTTCAAGTAAACGTTTCTTAAAATTTGTCATTTCCATCGAATCGACCCAACCCAACTCATTAAATCAATCGACCTTTTAAACATCGGAAATTAGAGATCTATCCATTTTTTCAGTGGATATCCAAGTCTTCTTCGCAGCCTCACAAGAGGCAAACACGTTTTCCATTGACTACCCCTCTTTCAAACAACATGGACATAGCTTGCAAGTGTTATACTAGATTATTTTGAACTTTAATGCTTAGGTTAATTAGTCGAAGATGTGAGTTAGGTTGCTCTTAGATAGACACAATAAGATAAACAAGCTATAAAATTCCTTAGGTTCAATCAAAACAAAGCTCTGGATTAAATACATTAGCGATAAACACAATAATAAACCTAAATGAACACATAAGGTGGTTTAAATCTACAAGCATTTAAAGCTAAATGAACACATAAGGTAGTTTAAATCTAAAAGCATTTAAAGAAGTGTTTAAATAGTTAGGCAAATCTGTGTTGTCCTTTGTAAAGATAAAGTGTCTCTAAGTCCATTTGCACTGTATAGTTACTATAGGACAAGTGAGAAATGCTTATATGGCTAAAGGGGAGTAAAATAAAGGAAGGACTTTGGTCCTTTTCGATGGCCTCAAAATCTAGTAAAAAAAGATTTATATTTATACACAAGCTTAAGGGCGGACTAAATTTTTTTTTACGCCACTCTCAAATTTTTTTTCTAGATCTATCACTGCTTGAGACGGACCTATGTGCATGTTTCCTGCACGCCACAAACCTTGGTAAACATATACATCCAAAAATCTTTCCAACTCTATACATTTTTGTTATAATTATAGTTAACTTAACTTAGCTATTTAAGAAACATACAACACATTAAGGTGCTGTTTGTTTTTTTTCTGAAAATCTCTGCGCAAGCTCTTCTGTCTGCGTCACGCAGACCACGCGCAGACTGTTTGTTTTTCTGAAGACGTTTCATTAAAAAACATCTGCGCGAGCTCTTTTTGGTGCAGACTTGACCCAGCCACTTCTAAGATCTTCTAAGGTCTGCAGAGAGTTAAACACCACCACTCACCACCACCGCCCATCACCACCACCACCACCACCACATCTCACCACCACCGTCCACCACCCACTACCGTTCATCACCACCACCACCGTCCACCACCCACTACCGTCCATCAGCACCACGCCACCACCACCATCCACCACCACCGTCTACCACCATCACCGTCCAGCACCACCACCACCCACCTCCACCAGTTTATTTTAGAAGTTTGCATACGTTAAAAAACAAACAACCTTCTTCTTGCAGACTGCAGAGGTTTGGTTCACCTTTTCTTCTACAGATGTCTGCAGATGTGGTCCGCAGATTACAGACATTTTACCTCTTAAGAAACAAACAGCACCTAAGTTTTCTACACATTCCAATAATCTTGATGCAACATAAGTCATGCTTAGACCTTTAGAGTGGATTTGAACTCAAGTTGCTCAACTTTAGCTCGACTTGACTTGTTTGTTTAAAAATATATTCGATACAATTGAATTTCACCACCAAATTATCAAGGTTTGGTGTGTTTTCTTTATGTGAACCCACCTAAAACTCAATTAGATTTCGCTTTCACCAAGGATGTCATGGTGGATCAACACCACAAAATATTGACTCATTGTTTGTTTCCTTTTGTAAAGTTGTACGTGTCGTGTAATTAGCCATTTGTGTCAATCAATTTAGACGTAAGCATGAGGTGATTGTTGGGTAATGACTGGACATGAATGAATAAAAGTGTGTTGCAACATTAAATAGACATGTTTGTTCGTTTCTAACTGAATTTTACTAATATATTTGATCATCATTTGTAATCTTCTAGGTAGATGAGGTATGCAGGTAGGCATTCCCTTTCATATGTCACATTCCCCTTTATAAAGGGCCAATGTTGTCTGTATGCATATAAAAGTTTCAAAAAAAAAAAAAAAAAAAGATTTAGTTATTATAGTTGAAACCATGTGATATACTAGGGAGCCGTTTTAACTTTTAAATAACTACAGAATATTAGAATTTAATATGTAGCACTAAAATTATTATTATTGAAGTGAAAAATAAAGAGGGGTGCACGAACCATTTTAACTGCCGACTCCCTCTTTAACATATTTCTTCTCCCTATACCTCCACCATGGGGTGTGGACGGCTTTGGGTTGGGGCATTGCTTAACATGTAGCAGGTGTGGGTTTTATCTGTTTACACCTAAAAAAGTGGGGTGTGGAAGGGGCGTGGTCAGGCCGGCGTTGGGGTACCGGTATTTTACCGAATTTTACTTTCAAATACCGATACCGTATAATATCATACTGGTATTTTACCGAATTTTACATTCAAATACCGATACTGTATCGTATCATACCGAACATTTTCGGTACGAGTATCCATATTTAGCGAATTTTGATACCGATATTTTCAATACTGGTACTTTCGACAGAGATACCGACCTCATCCCTAATCTAAACAACAAATTTGTCCTCATAACTTTATTCAAATCAATTTATCCTCATAATTACAACTTCAATATAATTAATTTAAGAAAAATGCTATTAATTCAAAATTTTGTTGGGTTTAGATAACTTTACAAAGATTATAACTAGTAAATTATTTATTAGTGAAGTCATTATCTAAACAACAAGTCCTCATACCCTTATTCAAATCAATTTAGCCTCATATTTGTATTTACTTAACTTCTAGAATTTAGCCTCATATTTGTATTTACTTAACTTCTAGAACTATTTAAATATATAAAGTTATACAATTCCCTTTAAGTCAATTATTGAAAAATATTCGTAACATGTGACAATATTTTCTGCCAAGTGTAATTTCTGTGGGTTAATTTAATTCATTTTAACTAATCTTATTACGACAGAAATATATAAAATTTGTGGATTACATTAAACAAATAACGAATTTGATGGAATTTATAATTAATGAAATTGGACCTAATTTAGCACTTAGCATGGGCCTCAAATACGGACTGTAGGCAGCCTGAGCGAGCAGCCCAACATTTGTAAAAAAAAAAAAAAAAAAAAAAAAAAAAGCCTTTTTAGAATTTAAGTTTAATGATATGATATCCACTTATTAATATTATCATTTAAATTAAATTCCTCTATTATTGATGTCCATTCGTTTTCATATATTCCAAGGACCAAAGAATAGATTCATACAAGCTTTATGTTTAGATATCTACATGTAGAAAATCAAGTTATAATAATAAACAATATTAATCAAAATCATACATTCAATGGCAACTTGATAGTATTATGCCATATGCAGTCATGTGCTCTGCATTTATGAAAACAATTATAATTTATAATTGGTTTTAAGATCTTGATGTGTTACAAGTAATCTTGGTTACTAAAGGCTTTTAAGATGGACTTGGCGTCACTTGCATGATTTAGTGGATTTCATTAGTCATTACTTCTATCACCCATTTCTTATGATATATGAATACAGATGAACCTAGAAATAGTGTTATTTTAAAACTAAGAGTAAAATGCAATTTGTGTCCCTGTGTTTATCAGATGGAGTCATGTTGAGTCCCCATAATGAGACTTTGGAAGCCTGAGTCCCTATCCTCTGAAAAGAAATATACTAATCCATGGAGCCAACTCCGTTATTTTTTTGACTCTGAAATGACTAAATTACCTTTATATCTAGTTTGCGTCCCTATGGCTTATAACCTGTTATCCTTTGCGTCCTTGATCTTACAAATTTTATTATTATTATTATTATAAGAGTAACAAATATTATGTTCCTCACCAACACCATCATCTTCCACCACCCCACCACCATCCAACACGATCACAATCACCACTGTTTATCATCTTCCCCACCAACCCCCCCCCCCAGCGTGAATAGATATCGACTTAATCGAATCTCTCTTCTTTAATTTCATCGATTCTAAACCTAAAAGATCTTGTGCTGGGAAACATCGTGTTCCAACGTCTTGGGGCAAAGCCCGGTGAGCACTCTGAGAGTTAAGTTGGTTCAAGTATATCCATAGAGATTTATCCTAAAATAAACATATTATGTGTTATAAGAGATGTATAAATATTAAGGCAAGAGATATATAATGGGAGGTTGGAAGGGGAATAACCCTAAAAAGATGGGAGAAATTCTCTTTTATAAGGACGGTTGGGATAACTCTACATTTAATGAAAAAAGGAGTAAAAAAGTTTATAGTTTCTTAGAGTCGTTAACTTTGTGAGTGAAAACTTACTTGATACGAAGTAGAGCACTTTAAGTTCACATCTAACACTTTTGTATTGCGAATATACACAACTACAAACTGTATTTGGTATAATCATAGTCTCGGCGGTTTGATAAACCAACACGATCCATTACATGCCTTTTCGACCCCAATTAAGAAAGCGTTTTTAATTAAGTTGATTTTTAAAAACTTATATAAACTCGTAAAATATTATATTTGTTTGATTATTTTATTTAAAATACCACATTATGTATTAAAAACTTGTAGAAAGAAATATGTTGTTTTACGTACAAAGGAGTATATATAAAATCCCTCGTGATGAAAAAGAACTTGGACTTGGTAAGAGGGTTTACTTTAAAAGAAAAATGGACCATTGTTTGGTCCAAAATATCTTGTGGTGAGAAAATGTTAATCAAAGATTTTTGCAGTCAAAATCTGGATGTAGCCCACATTTTATTATTAAATTAAACTCATTCCAATTATCCTTTGGGATACTGACACATGTGGTGATGATGATTCTTGCAAAGGTGTTCTTGATAATAAGATCCTATTTAATTATATATAAATAAAATTTCTTAAATTATGCGGATAATAATGCATCATGTTTTTCATATTATTTTCCAATAAAAAAGATTGTTGGGCTCTGTCACATCTCACTTTCCAAAGTTGTATCCAAATTTGAAATGCGACACGAACCATTTGTGACATGTACCTGCCATTTTGGTGAGAGCGGAGGACAGAGAAAAATAGGTCGTATGCAAGAGAGGAGAGCGAAGTTCCCGGGGCAAGCCAGACATCACTATCTATAGCATGGATGAGAAGGAGAAGAAGTGAAGAACTACTACTTGAAAAATATAATATCCTAACATTCAAATATGATTATTCAATAAAATTACTTGTAATGGCTAATGTGAAAGTATTATTTTGCCGTTTTAATATCAAATTTATTCTAGAAATGGCTATAGATTGGAGAAGTATAATCAAAGTCAGAGAAAGTCAAAATTGAGGGTTGGTCCATGAAGTAAATTGGCTTGTAAATTAAGGGTATAGTGTACAATCCATGTGTCCAGATGTTTGCATGAGGAATGGCTTGGAACATAATTCATTTGGTATTTTCACATGGAGGTTCTGTGTGTGCTTCAAAAGCAAGATTAAGATAAAGGAAAAAAATTAAGAGTTTTAGAGAGAAAATGAATAAGTGATGATCACATATGTGAATTGATGAATGATTTCCTCATTAAGTCATGCTACAAGCCAACAAGGAACATGCAAATTGATGAATGATTTCCTCATTAAGTCATGCTACAAGCCTACAAGGATTAAGATCAACATACATGAAATTATAAGGCATAGGCATTAAACCCATTTTGATCCATTAAATATATTTAACTGATGAAAGTATGGTCAATTAATAAGAATCAAAGATGCTTTATATGAAGCAAATTGAAGGGTTGGAGTTATGAAATATGAAATTCAAGTTTTCGATCACAAACTATAGAAGTTAGAATCAGTGAAGGTTGACGTAAATTCTAACCCTTTGTCATTTTGTTAATGAGAATATTTGGTGTTATGTTAATGGCCAAAACTTTATAGAAGTACACAAAAAAATATTTAAAAACAAGTTTTTTTAGTTTGGAGGGCATTGAAGTTGTTTTGGATGAGTTTTAGGTTATTCGGATTAAAAATCATGAAATTTACGAGTATAGAGATGTCATCATGGCTTCTCCAATTTGTGAACTTTGTGTTACAAATTCATTAGGGCCTAACAAATACTTGACACCCTTGGTTGAATACTGATCATTTTGTAAAAATCACAAAAAGTAGTCATAACTTGAATTTTGGTGTGCCATATGTCATTAGAAACCCGAGGTGTATAGTTTTAATATTCAAGATTAAAAAGAGGTATATGGAACTTCATATTGGTCATTTATGAAAGTTGTGTGATGTAACGCTTCACATTTTGGTACTTTGCTTATTTAGAAAGTCTAATTCGTATTTCTGTTTTTGGAAACTTTAAACCATATTGTATTTGTAATTCTTTTCTATACTTGTAATCCGAGACTTCAATCGTAATGAAAATTCACTTTTATACTTATACTTGTTATACTTATCTTATACACAATCAAACTTTAGGTACACATTTACTTACAAACCGAGACTTATTACAAGCTTGATTTATCACTTATACGTTGCACGATACACACATGACGCTTATAAACACATTTCATGCTCAAATCAAGCCAAAACATAAATTTTCAGTATAAAATAACCTAATTACAAAGTTCAGGGCAAAAAGTGAAAAGTTTCAGAAAGTACTCCCTAGTGCCACGCGGGAGAATCCCTGGATCCTCTAGCGACGCGCCAGAGATGTCGATCCGCAGTAGAACGCTGCCAGCTCGCGGGTTGGTCCATTTTGGTCACCATTTTCACCTCCAGTTACCTCCTAACTCATTTAACCCTAACCCTAATCAACCCCATTATAAATAGGAGCCTCCATACCCTCCTCAACATTTTCCAAATACTTAATCACTCACAAAACACTTCAAAATCATCCATAAATTCTGATTTTTGGGCAGAATATCTTTGAAGTTTAAAGTGAGTTCTAATTCACTTCTACTACTTATTCTTTGAGTTTTCTTACTTCGAAACACTTGGACAACATCATGGTTGGTTACCCAATGTTCACTAAGGTGTAACATGGTGGTACAACTCTGATTTTGGTGTCCAAAGTGGGTTTAATTTTCTGCTTTCACTAAACTTTAATAGATGTTCATCTTTTAATTCATTTCTTTAGAAGAACTTGTACCCACCTTGTCCTCAATCAAACCTCTAAACTTTCTGTTTAAGGTCCAAGAACCTCTAAACTTTCTGTGTGGTTGTTCTCTATCAAGTTTAAGGTCCAAGAACCTCTAAACTTTCTGTTTTGAAAAGGTTTATACAGCCTACAAGTGTTGAGACCATCCAAGTTTACCATAGTTCATATGGAAAGACTTGTGTTTTGGTAAAGGTGTGAACCATGGAAGCCTTGGCTTTCCAAACTTGTTCCACTACCTCACTTGATGTTTTATGATATTATTCCAAGTAGTTTCCTACACCTAAAGTAACACAACCCCACCGCATCTCCAACATTTTCCATGATGGGTATGAAACACCCGGGTTGTCCTTACTTGGCTACTTAATGAACTGGTTAGTTTACATTTTTGTTATTCATACAATGAGGTTTAACGGATGTTAATCATCCTACCTCCATATTTGACATCACATGACTTATATGATTATACATGATGGACTTGTATTATATATAAGATAAAGTATATACTACCTGAATTCTTGATGTTAACCGGATTATGGTTATATGTCATGAACATAGGTTACTTTATCTTTGTTCTAAACTCCTCGGTTTTGATTCTAATGGGGAAATTAGGACCAATGAAATCACTTAAGAACTTAGTGTCAAAACGAGTATTTAGACAAGATATACTTTGGTATACTTATACTTTTACATACTTAAATTCCGAATCCGAACTCTCTACCAAATTCGAATACTTACACACCTCCGTTTCCCTAATGTAGGGTAACTTCGGTGTTCTTGACTCTCAACGCACCACTCACGTATGCGGGATTTATACGCAAAACCGTGAGCATACTCGATCCCATTTTCCGTTTTATTCACTTTTGGTGCAACATGTACATTTATACAAAATACGAATCACGTTTAAACTTGTTATAATCACACTCTATCCGTTAAAAAATGATACTTGTATTATTCTTATTATCTCATGGTATGTATACGTGTGCCTATATGCTCCTTAAGTTTGTTAGCCTACATTAACAATTATAGCGCTATAAGATTAACGCACCACCCGTATTCTTGTGGTATTTTAAGTAAACTATTTTACAACCTTGTCATTTCGGTGACAATGGTATGCACGATTGCGGTACACTTTGGTTTGACTTATAGCTAACACATGTTGGTATGATAGTAACAATATATGCAATTTACCATGTTGAATATGAGACAACTTTTAAATCACTATTATGCTATGTAGTTAAACTTGTATACTCGTCAAATTTTTGTTGATTATTATTTTAATACATGTTGCTGGAAACTAGATGATAATGGAAGAAATATATTTAGGATGGACTAGAAACACACCTAGATTTTGAACTTATGTCTTTTGTTTCATGTCGTTCATTATTTACAACTTGTACTTTTCCTTTCGAAACAGTGTATTATCATTTTAGAATCAATGAAATTTTAGTTATCTAAATGTTGTCATAATTAGTGTTATGAAGTCTCTTGCAATCTCATTTTCGTCTCATTACGATGTTTTCGCTATCGGTTGGGGTGTGACATGTGAACAGGTAAATTTCAAGAGAAATTGTGAAAACAATTATAATATCATGTAACACGTTGACGCACCTTTGGGAGGTATTTTAGAACATTTATATGTGTCTAGTTTGATAACTTTAATAGAAAGTTGTGTAGGGTATTAAGAGACTTTAGTAGATGTAACATCCAAAACATTATCTAGAGAGAGTTATGAGTTTAGTTGGGTCCTATGGGGTTTTATTTTTTGAAACATATCCAAAATATCATATATAGAGACTTTTTCGAGCAAGTCTTTCTCTATATAACATCACTACTAATGGTTCCTATCACATATAAATCGTTCTATAAGTCCATAAAATAACACTAAACACTTAAACAAATAAACAATCATCAACCATAGTCCATAATTTTCAATTTTAAATTTTAAACATTGAAGCCCTAATTTTAAATGTTGATTACTTGTAGCTAATCATTTAAACAAACAAAGCTTTAAATTAAACAACAAAATTATTAACTAGAAGTTTAAAACAACAAAAAAAACATCAAAAACATAAAAGGATAAAACTCTTAGAGCATTCACATCCAATCCACTAAAAATATACATACATTCCACTAAAAAACAATTCCTATATCAATATATTTCCACTAAAAACAAATACTTTTTCTCTCTCCTTTTCAATATATATTACATTTTCTCTCTCCTCTACTCACAACCCTTTCAAAATATATTAAAAAATTATACAGGGTGAACAGTGTCCCCCCAAATATACAGATGAACAGTAACATTTTCTCTCTCCTCCACTCACAACAACTTAAACCACTTTTTATAATTTAAAAACTCATCTCTCAAGATTTGGTGGATAGAATGTGAATGCTCTTATACCTCTATATTGGCCGGAATTTTGATTTTCCATCAAAAAAAATGGGTAAGGTTAAGCATAGTGTGTTGTTGAGGATTTTGTGGGGTTGGAGATTGAGAGAATAGAATTTGAATGGTTAGATGAGTTTGAGTTATTTATTTAATTCAAATTTCTTTGGGTTGGGTTTGGGCTTAGATTAATATAAATGGATTGTAGATTGGGTTTTTGATAATTTGATTGGATTAAACGAATAAGTGGTTAACGAGTAATCATATAAATTGTGTTATATACTTATATATTAATGAAAATCAGTAAAGTGTGGTATATACTTATATGTTAATGAAAATCAGTGTTTACATTTTTTTATAAATTCATAATAATTTTTTTCTAAAGGGGGCGGTTGAAAGGAGTGAGGTCGGAATTTTCGACAGAAAATAACACTATTTTTTTTTCAAGCATTGTGCCTGCCCACCCATGACTTAGGATGGGTCCGCCCATGTATAAATTGACATGTATACATCTGTACGTTGAAAAAGGTAGAATGAAATGAATTTGTACTTAATAAAATACTTCCTTGGTAACATGATACAACCGACTAGTTTAGATGACCCTAGTACTGACTACAAATCTACAATATTCACCATATATACGTCATGCAAGGGTATAAACAGACTACATCTTCCACATACGTAACCATATGAAACACACTTGTTAACTATCATTTGTTTGTCACGCGACAGTCAGTGATATGATTTCCGGGGGAACATCAACGCCAAAATCTGAAGCCAGGTTGAGTCTGGTTAAAACAACATAATCTAGTCGGAGTGAGGCAATGAGGCTCTCCAATTTGAAGAGTGTGGTGGCCTAACACAAGAAAGTCGTTCGAAAAAAGAAAAAAACACTATCATTTGTAATCAACTAATCATTACTCTAGTTTAAAAAAATACTAATTTATTTTTAAGTCAATATCCGTAATCAATAGTTCAATACCTTAATTCAAAAAATTACTAATTTATTGTACGTCGGAATTATATCATGAAGGTTAACAATTGCATGATCTTTCCAAAGATACGATCTGCAAGTTGTTCTCACGTTCGGCACTACAAGGATCACATTCTGTGGGATCATATTTTGTATCATTTTCACGTTCAAGGGCTACAAGGATCACATTGTTACAACAAGTCGAATATTTCAAGTTGTATACTTTTCTTAAGGGTCTATTTTTTCCATTAATGCCTCTTGTTACGCAATAAAAAAAAATATCATTAATACTATACAACCGACTTTTTTAAAACTTATTTATAACCCTTCCAAACAAAAAAAATCTTTCATTTGAACATTCTACACACAAATTCTTATTCACTACACACGTTTTTATTCATATTCTCACAATTGTAAACCTCACACTTCCTTTTCCGTAACATATTATCTTTATAATTTATAATAAAACAATTATATATTTATATTTCATGGTTGAAAGTACGTTTATATTTTTCATGGTTACTTATATCAAATACATTAAATCCGTTTCATACTCCTAACCGGACAAAGATCTACGTTCATACGGAACCATTTTCAAGATGTTACCTATTTATAGTAAAACTGAGTAGGACAAAATTACAAGTATTAACATGCACCCGTGGACAGTTGGGTATGGCTAAAACTATATTTTGCGATGAAGTTAAAACCTGGATTCCTCCTCTAATATTACGACACATAGCGCTTACTAAACGCCTACCTATTACCTTACCCACTCGCGCTCCCTCACTTGAACATGTTGTGGTAACTTCACCAACAACGCTCCAAAACACCCCTAAACAAGCCCAAGATGAGCAATTTATCATTAAAAAATTGGTATACACGTGGAGTGAATGTAATAGATGGGTGTAGGAACCTGCTCTAAACCTGTGTACCATGACTAGCTCTTGGCTAGTGTTATTTTGCTAAATGAATCTGCTCTCTTTCCAGTTCCAAAAAAAAAAATGCACTGCAAAGATCATCAAATAAAGACAGAATAACAAGTACGGACAAATTGGTCTAGCGGTTAGTCACTTGGTTTCTCTTCTTGAGATCTCAAGCTTAATTACCACTAACATCACTTTGAAGGGCATTGGTAGTGGCAAATAACAATGAAGTTTAGAACTAGACCTTTTTGGAGGTTACCAGTTTGAAACCGAGCCTAACCGGGTTTTACCGCAGTGGGCCTTCGGGCAAGTGGCCAAGCGGGTTTTCCCTGGAACTAATGGATTGATGACTCGGGTATGCATCCAACTCTGGACGTTATAGAGGAGGGGATGCATTAGCTCAATTGAGGACATCCCAGAATACTTATCCGGTGATTTAGTTAGCCGTTAAAAAAACAAACAGTTACATAACCGTAAATAAAACGATTCTAGACTTTTATATATTATTTATGTCCACAATTAAAAAAAAAAACTAAAAACAAGTAAACAACTCTCTAAACTTATTTTCAACGATAAATTTGGATCACTGTCACTAACACTAACTCAACCAGGACGCTTCCACGGCAACATTTTCCGGCCACCGGAGCCGGCGGCGGCAATCGTACTCTTCACATTTTCAAACTCCGAAATCCGGCACGGGATCGTGATCCCGCCACGATGATCATGCCCATACACCTCCTCTGCTTTCCTCAACAACTGCACAAACAAAGGATGATTAATATATATCACCGGCACCAACACCCTCTCATAATCCCCATCCTCCTGTCCAACATACACCGCCATCTTCCCCTTCGGAACCGCCACCCCTGTTTCCGGCATCTGATCATCTTCCCGGAACCGCATATAACCCGATTTTGATTTTTTCGAGCAAATCGCTCTTGCTTTCGCTTTAATTCGAGAACCCCACTTCAAAAAACGTGAAATTGATCTGTTTGACGGGTTTAATCGACGGTATCCGCCTGGTTTTGACCGGAATCTCCGGCGAATGCGTCGGAACAGAGAGATTACTCTGTTTTTGATCAAAAAGCCTCTGAATTTCTTCATTTTCTTCAGGGGATTTTGAAATTGAAGCCGGGGATTGAAAGAAAAAGATGAAAGTGGAAGAAAAAGATTGAGGGTTTGAGTGAATTTGGGTTTGTGGTTTAAGAAAAGGGCCAAGGGTCTGCAACAGACATGGTTAGACGAAACAGAGTGAGGCAAACTTCAGATAAAGAGATGGGTATGTTTGACATGCTGGTTTTGTACACCTGAATGTTTATGATGATCTATTGATGATATTTCGATCTTTTGAGTTCCATATTATCAGTTTTTTTCTTTTTTTTGGTGTGTGCAGAAAGTTGTGGAATGTGGAAAACCAAGCACCGAGATTGATGAGGATGGTGTGTGTGTGTGTGTGAGAGAGAGAGAGATGAAGGCAATCAATCAATTGAGAGGAGAAATGGGGAGTCAAATTTATAGAGAAAATGAATGATCAAATTGACAATAGATGATGGTGTCCACGTGTTACTCTATACGATACGGCGCTGAAAAAATGAATACTCTGTTTTTTTATTAATATTTTTAATGTTGGTAAAATGTTATGTTGGATAATAATATCCATGAAGCTTTGAGTTGTCTCCTCACTTGTGTATTCTTTTTCACTAAGAACATGGGTACTGGTTTAGGTAAATAATGTCCTCATCTTTAGGCATTTTCTGTCATGTGACAGTTCAATAAGGGACATTATTGAACGTTTTTTAAAAAAGAGGCGTAGTGGAATAATGCCCAATAACGCTCCATCCAATCATTACACAATTATTAATTTTTTTTTAAATTAAAAACTAAAATATTTCATTAAATAAAAAAAGATTACAATACTAAAATAAAGTCAAAAAATCAACGGTCAAAAAATCAAAAGTTGTGCTAATTAAGCGTGATTCAAAACACACGGAGGGGGTTTTTTTGCAAAAAAAAACGCCGAAACACGCCGGTAGGGGTGGGGGTTTGGCGTTTTCGGGCGTGTTTGGGGGGAGAAAACGCCGGATAACGGCGACTACGGGTGGTTAAGGTTAACTCGACTTGATTGTCGTTTTATCTTCCATACACTTAAATGTAACTTTTGAGTAATGTTACAACTTCAAACTATTATTTATTATGTAATTAGTTTCTATTTGCATGTATAATTATTCTTTGGTTGTTGGATTTTATCACTTATCGGTATTGATTGGTGCCACTTTCAACTGTCACTTTGACCTCTATCACTACCAATTTAACACTTTGTGTGTTGTGTCACTCCACATGTGAACATTTTGTTAGATATTTTAGTGTAATCGGGATTGACTTGGTGATCAAAGCGAATAATAATACACATCAAGCAAGTTAGGAGGTGCGGTAGTGCACGTTTGTTTGAGTTATTATAATTCGAAGTGTTCGGGCGGAGCCCGTACTCTACGGGGGGTTCCAAGGGGGCAACGCCCACTTGGCGGGGGTCCGGGGGCAGCGCCACTGGGGGTAAGGTCCAAGGGGTAGAGCTCCTGGCTGAGGTCGAGCTAAAATTGCATCAGGAAAAAATATTTTCTGGAAAATGCCACATTTTCGAAACATCCAAAAAGGGCAGTTTTAGGAGGCAGTTTTGTCTTAAAATTGAAATAACTGCCTAATGGCGGTTAACCATCCCTAACCCCAAAATTCTTAGACAGTTTTTGGTCATTTTTTCCTTCTGGTTCAGACAATTCGCATATAAACATACCCTGGTTTAATTTCTCGAAAAATCAGAGTTGTATCCGATTAAATTATTTGAGTGACCCACCGAAATAAGTTGATTTGAATGTGATTGCACGCCTCTCTGATCATCTGGATTTCTGAAAATTCCCCAATACATTTCTTAGTGTTTAATTTGTATTATTGGTGATACTAAGCTAACACTTTGTGAATTAATAATGACTGCAGGTGAATCTGCTCCTAAAAGATAAAAAGGGAGCCAAAATCCACTCAACCGGAGTGACACAACACAAAAAGTGTTAAGTTAAGAGTGGTGAGAGTCAAAGTGATAGTTGAAAGTGACAGCGGCCAATACTCAATAGTTGGAAGTGATAAAATTCAATAACCCTTATTGTTATGCTATGTTTGTGTGACCATTGCTCGTTTGGTCTTTTGAGACAAGTCAAGCTCCGTTTAAGCTTGTTTATTTAATGAAGTTTGAATTATCTCCATTTAAACTTGTTTATTCAATGAAGTTTGAATTAACTTAGGTTTATTCATGGTTGCACCAACTTATTTTTATTTTCTCTAGTGATTTATTAAAATCTCACAGTGTATTAATATATTACATTTATGTGAAAATAGCGTGGGATGAGTCAAATTTAGAATCACTATAAGTATATCAAAATTATACAAATGATTTATACGATATGTTTTAAGTTATTCAAAAGAGTCCTAAGTTTAAGATATGTTATATCATTAGTTCTTAGACCATATGTATACTTCTCACTCACCATTCGTTTTTCTATGTCACATCAGCATTACATAGCCACCCTCTTCCATCTTTCAACTTATGATATACATATCATTCATCATTCACCACATATATACAGGGGGATTGAGAAGGAGGGGCTTCCGTGGTTGAGAAAGGATACTAAAGTAGAGGGGGTCGTTGGGAATTTACACAAGGGTTATCACTTCTGTTTAATAAAACTGAACCTTCATAGTTTAGTAGTGGATCCCTAGATGCCACCACTTGAACATAACGATAGAGAATCCCCGTATACAACAACCTGAACAATACGATAATTGAGTCGTCTATGCCAATGACGCTCCTATCAGCGGTAAATCCATAAAGAAGTATAATGAACATGTTTGGCAACCGCAATATGGGCAACACATCAATTTTCAGTGTAATATATTCCTATTAAATTTAAATAAAAATTTATTGTGTGTCAACATGTCGCAACCCTCGACCCCTACCCCCATAGCGGGTGACGCGAGACTCAGAGCTGGTGATATCGGTGTTTATTAAATTAGCAGCGAAATTCATACATCAGGACCTTAGTTAGGAAATATTTTTATCAGAGTTAAACACCAAATTTTTATAACAATAAATGGGATAAACCCAAGTTTCAGTTGACAATACATTTGTAGGGGTAAACCCTAATTATTGAAAAACATAAACTCCTTTTTTTTTTATTTGGTAACTTTTATAGCTACAATTTTAAGCCTTCAGTGTCCTCCAGCTGACTTCTATTGGCTTCACATTAAATTACCTAAAACGCGTTTTAAAAAGTTTTTATCAGACGAAAATACTGGCGAGTGCATCCCAGTTTAATCAAAACAGCTATTATAACTTCACAGTATTGAGAGCGATTACAATGTTTATATCTACCCAATTACTCATTCAGTACTGTCAATCCTGACTTGTAGGTCATATTACTCATTGGCTAACTTTTTGTCCAATAGTAACGTATTTCAAATAATGTATACAAAACCCCAACATACCGACAGTAATTGTTGAATACATAAACTCAATCACTGTTAAGTGTAATTGAAAACATTTGAGGTTTTTTCAAAAAGATTTATAAAAGGGGAATAACTCACATTGTTGACTTAGGTGATACCAGTGGCGGAGCTTGACCAAAAGTTTCGAGGGGGCGTAAAGTAATGGGACCCAAAAAACTTTTTTCCTATCGTTATGTTTCGGTTCAGGTCGGGTTGGCTATTCGATTCAAATCGGGTCAAATAATAATAGTTTCAAATAAAACAAAGTGTATATTTACCAAACTACCCATCATTTATATACAAAGTTTATAAATATTTAGAATATACAATTTAGGAAAAATAATCTGGGGGGCGATCCTATATAATTTTAAAATTTTCAGACGAAAAATCGAAACTTGTACACTTCTAACCGAAATATTGGGGTGGGCGGGTGCACCCCCGAGCACCCACTATCCTCCGCCTCTGGGTGATACTACTATAGTTTTCTGGTGATTCTCCTGGTTATAATCTATTAAAATTACACAATGCACACGTGTTAGTAAGATAACCCAAATCACATTAACCGTACAACACGAGACAGAACTCCAACAACTGAGTCAGGCAGAGCCTTGACATGCGTTACGGAGTCCTAGATCAATCGGGTGTAACACGAGACAGAACTCCAACGACTGAGTCAGGCAGAGCCTTGACATGCGTTATGGAGCCCTAGATCAATCGGGTAGGGTAACAAATACGTGATCGGGGGTTATAATATTTGTAACGAGGCAGAGCTTTACTTTTTAGGGGTATTATTTCCCGAGTATAATTGTTATTGTAGTGTCAGAGGAAAGAAAAGAAGTTGAACGGTGAGAAATGAGGCCGAAGGCCTCTATTTATAGCCTGCCAGAAGGCGGCTACGCTCTCATCGAAATCCCACGCGGCCCGCGAGGCTAGTATGGTATGATCTAGCTTAGTCGAGTCAAGGGTGTAGGCTTGATACGTAACAGGACACGTGGCAGACCAGGGTTTGGCCTGGTGTCACCTTGTCGCGGCCTGCGACTCGCACACATAAGGGTGTCGCGCCCCGTGAGAGAGGGTATTTATTATTTTTATTTGATTTTTAAAAATATAAAGATATTTTAGGTCCTTTAACGCGTATACGAGGTATAATAGGAACGTTTAGGGTTATGTTAAAAGTCTTAGGAGGGTTGTTATACATCATTTACCCATAATAATTTTAACGTAAATACAACTAAAATGTCGAAATATGTCAACCAAAAGTGCAAAAGTAAATTTATGTGACCAAGACATAGTAAAAAATATCTTAGTGGCTAATTATGTTTGACTTTAAACTTAATAATCAAGGTAAAGCCTTGGTTAGGGTCAAATGACGTAGGGTATAATAGGTTTTACAAATAAAGAATTGTGACTGTAATTACTGAAGTTAAAGAGTATCCATTGCAATTTGATATAAACCTAAAAAAGAAAAAATGTAATTTATCCTTTAATATATAATAGTTACTATTCATTGTGTTGCCTTTTTAATATATAGATAATATATAGATAATAAAAGTTAAATAAATGAAAAAATTTTGAGTAGGTGCTTATTTGACAAAACCAAGTCAAATTTCAAGTACGCATTCCCTACTTAGCATCTATGAATATGAATGTGAAGAAGGAGGTAAGGGTTTAAGCCTCATATGGCTTCTAATCCATTTCATGTCATCCCGTTATCCTTTTGAACTGATTGGTATCACTTGGAATTAACTTGGTAAGATATCTTTTATTTAATCTCTTCACTCATATTGTTTTTATGGGTCTTGTAACAACCTCGCAAATTTCCATTCTTAAAAGGCACACTCAGAAACCCTAATTGGAACCTTAAGTAGCGCAATGCGACCCAAAGCAGAAAAACAGACGAAAATAGCCACAGGGCCGCCCTAAAACTTAAGGGGGGGATCCCCTAAATGTTCCGCGACTCGCGATGGGAATTTTGAACACGTAGCATTCGAGTTTGACACATTTCTAGGCTATACACGAGACAAGGCTAGGCTAGGCTAGCCTAGGCTAGATTGACGTAAAAATTCGCTCATTTCACCGATCAGATTTGGTATTTCGACGTAAAAATTCGCTCATTTCACCGATCGTTCTCTGTTTCTTTCACAATTACAATCAAAGTCTCAAACCTTTGCTACGATAACAGGGTAATAACTCGATCACTGCTACGGTACAATATCCGATCGATTAAAACCGATCCGATGGATGTTTAATTGCTGCCTACATTAGGCTATATTTTGCCATTCGTCATGAGGGTTTCGATCTCGCGATTATCGTAAATGTTGAATTAATTTACTAACCTAGTTTCGTTTGCATGGTATATTTAACTAGGTTTACCAGCTTAACTAGTAGGTAAGCTTTGACCGTTTAAATTTGCAATGTGAGTTATTCTCTTTTTACCAAATTGCTTTCAAAACCCTACTTGTTTTCAAAGTTATAATTACAGTGATTAAGTCTTTGTAATCTACAATTACTGCCGGTATGTGGGGTTTTGTATACATTACTTGATAAGCTTCACCATTGGACAACGAGTTAGGCAATGTGTGAATTGTGATATGACCATAGTCACAGATCTGGTCGAGTGACAAATACCGATTTGGGGTTATTGGTTGATATAAACATTGTAATAGCTCTTTATACTGTATATTATAATACTGTGTCTTTCGTATAAATGGAATGCACTCGCCATCATTTTTCGCTAATCAAATCTTTTTAAAACATGTTTCAGGTGATTTGCTGTGAAGAAAAGGAAAAGTGTCGCGCAGCACTTCAGCTTAAATAAAGTGGCTCAGTAAATAGAAATAAACAAGTTTTCTGTAATCAGAGGATTTCCCAGTGAAATTCCTTTCCTGTAAATGTGGGGTTTGACGATATACTTATTTATTCCAAAAGCAAGGATGAGCACTGTGAACACTTGCATGCACTCTTAACCCTGTTAAGAAACGAAAAACTTTACGCTAAATTTTATAAGTGTGAATTTTGGTTACAAGAAGTGCAATTTTTAGGTCACATGGTTAATAATGAAGGTATTCACGTAGATCCTTCCAAGATAAAAGCTATCACGAATTGGAAAGTCCCAAAGTCAGCTACAGAAGTCAGGAGTTTTCTAAGATTAGCTGGATACTATAGGCGTTTTATCCAAGACTTTTCTAAGATAGTTGTTCCATTAACTAAGTTAACCTTTAAAACTGTTAAGTCTAAATGGGGGCCTAAGCAGGAAGAAGCTTTCAATACCTTGAAGCAAAGATTAACAAATGCCCCAATTCTTGCCTTACCAGAAGGAATAGAAGATTTCGTAGTTTACTGTGACACTTCTAAGCTAGGATTAGGATGTGTGTTAATGCAACGTAAGAAAGTGATCGCGTATGCGTCAAGGCAATTAAAAAAGCACGAGGAGAATTACACAACTCATGACTTAGAATTAGGAGCAATAATTTTTGCCCTTAAGATTTAGAGACACTATCTGTATGGTAGTAAGTTTACCGTTTTTACAGATCATAAGAGTTTAAGATATATTTTTAGGCAAAAATAATTGAACATGAGGCAAAGAAGGTGGATGGAAATCTTAAGTGATTACGACTGTGATATTCAATATCATGAAGGAAAAGCAAATGTAGTAGCCGATGCCTTAAGTCGTAAGTACCATGAGAAGCAAAGATGACTACGTGCTGTTAGGTTGAATCTGCAATTAGATTTAATGGAACAACTGAAAAGTATTCAAAAAACAGCAATCAAGGATGATACGGAAGGAATGAAAGGAAGGATAAAGGAATTAGATCAGGGAACTAATGGAATTTGGAGATTCCATAAAAGAAGAATTTGGGTACCTAGACAAGGAAATTTACGAGATAGAATATTAGAGGAAGCCCATAAATCTAGGTATACAATGCATCCTGGTAACAACAAGATGTATCAAGACTTGAGGAATAACTTTTGGTGGACAGGAATGAAAAAGGACATAACTAGTTACGTTTCTAAATGTTTAACTTGTTCACAAGTTAAAGCGAAACATCAGAAACCTTCAGGGTTACTTCAACAGTTAGAAATGCCTGTATAGAAATGGGAATTAATAACAATGGATTTTGTTACTAAGTTATCCAAAACAAGAAAAGGTAACGATGCAATCTGGGTGATTGTGGATCGATTAACTAAATCAGCTCATTTTTTACTAATGAAGGAAACCTTTAGGATGGAACGACTAGCTAAGTTATATGTGGATGAGGTAGTATCACTACATGGAGTTCCGCTCTCCATTGTATCGGATAGGGATAGTCGTTTCACTTCACATTTTTGGAAAAGCTTCCAACAAGCAATGGGGACCCGATTAAACTTAAGTACAACATACCATCCCCAAACAGATGGACAAAGTGAAAGTACGATCCAGACCTTAGAAGACATGCTTAGAGCATGTGTTATAGATTTCGGTGGAAATTGGGACGACCATTTACCATTAATAGAATTCTCCTATAACAACAGTTATCACACAAGCATTAATGCTTCCCCATTCGAAGCTCTTTATGGACGAAAGTGACGGATGTAACATTTCTGCTCGAAATCATTATGAACAGTTCAATTATCAATAAAACAAAGTTATTTGATCCCAATGTTTGTTTGGTTATGTTTTACATTTTTCATGTTTTGACTTTTGTTCGATTTTAAACTCTACATCGCTTTCTAGAGAATTATACGCAAACTGGTGCGTAAACGTATACAGTTTAATGCGACAAATACTCCGGAACATCAACATATACTTAACATACCTTAAATACCTTTACATAACTTAGAAATAAGTTTTGAAGGCTTTGGTATGGCAAAAACAAGTTTATTCGCTTATAGGGACTAAACTTAACAAACTGCGAACGTATGACGATTCGTACTAAAACAGACATTCCGGAACATGTCCATAAGTTAAAAATACCCTAAATATCCTTTACATAGCTTAGAAATAGGCTTTGAGGGGTTTGGTATGCTAAAATAAACTTTTGGATCATTCAGGGACTAAAAGTGTCAAAAAGTGCACAAGTTTGCACTTTCGCGCATAACTTACGTTCTGAATACATCCGGACATCCAAAAATTTATGTAAGCATCCTAATATTATGCCTTAGTGATTGGCATGAGAAAAATCCATTCGTCGCGTCATCTAGATCGTTTTTCGCGTTTATGCGCATTCCATCGTAATTAACCGAACATCGCGATCGTACGGCCAAACGAACCAACATCCGACATATTTTTGAGCATGTTTCATGTCCTCAATGTTTAGGCATCATTTTAGGGCCTTAAAGATGGCTTAACGGGCCTTGAACGTGTCGGAAATGGCCTTAAACCACAACAGGGACCTAAACTGTCATTTATGAAACTTATTTTCTGATCTGGACTCCCAGGCGGGGCGCGTAAGCCCTGACTGAATCCTCACGCGGGCCGCGTCAGACTTACATACCAGATTCAATGTTTAATCCACTTGCAGCACCCTTTCGATCACCCAAAGGGCAACGACACGTGTCAAAACCCTATGCTGGGGGCAAAATAAGCCACCATAACTTTGCGACAAGTGTACGGATTGGATCGTGGCACGATATTCAAGAAACGATCCTAACGGTCTTGCTTTTCCTATAAATACCCCCCCCCCTCTTTGGTTAAAAACCCACAAAATCTGATCTAAAGCTCTAAGTTGAGGCCTTTGCTTCATACCTGAGCTCCTGGATCAAGATTAGCTTTCGGGGACCCTTCGTAAGTGTTCTTTCGTTCTTTTATTCGCTTTCGAGTCCGAAAGTCAAGCTTTATTTGACTTTCTGCGTTGACCAGCCTATGGTCCACATGAAGTTCGTTGGAACTTCATAACGTGAGCGTGATCACGATGGTTATAGTCCGTAGTGACTATACCTACTGATTACCACGTTATCTAGGCTCAGTGACGAGTCGTAGTTTCGGCCAAAATGCGCATTCTTGCGTATTTTGTAACCAAACTACTCGTGGGTATCAAAACCGTTTGTTTTGATACCAAACCTGTTTTCTAAACTTAGTTAAGCATGTGTTAACATGCTTAGCTCGTCACTTTTAGTATAGTGCTTATATAGGGTTGTAAGGTAAGCGATCTAAACAATCACTTATACTTTTGAACCCGACCCATTTGGTCGATCATTAGAATCCGACCAAACACATTAGGTGACCGTAGTTGTATAGGGAATAACCTTTCGAGGTTATACCTTATGGTCACAATGTTAGGCGTTCCAAACGCGTTTTACGCGAACGACGCGTTAAGGTAGCATAAGCTACCTAAACGGGTCGTAATGGGTCGTAAGCACTTAGGATAGGTTTCATTTTAGTATGAAGGCTTTGTTAAACCATATTACACGAGTCCCCATACTCTTTTGGTTTACAAACCCTCATTCTATCCAAATCCTCCGATTTAGGTCCGGTATATTGTTACACCCCAAAACCGAATTTTTATATTCGTTAAATGTTACGATATGGTACATCAAGAAATAAGTGACTAGGTTATTTAACCTAGTTAGAAATATGGTAAAAAGTAATTAAAGGATGATAGTTGTGCCAATATTATCTAGTGGCAAACTTGAGGGACTAAAATAGGGTAAAATGAAAGTTGAATATTATTTATGAAAAACACACACAAATACACACACACGTACGTGTGTTCTAGAAGAGCAGGAGCTCCATAAGAGCTCAAAACCCTAAACATGAAGGATCATCAAATTGAAGGACAAATCAAGGTCTAAATTCATGAATAAACACGGATTAATGATCACCTCTTCATGGGGATCGCAAGGTATGTTCTAAAAGCTAGTTTGGTGATTATCCATGAAGCGGGTTATGATGTAAATCACGAATTTGTGTGAAATTGAGTATGAGTATGTGTTAGAATCATCATTTGGAACATGGAATATGCATGAATTAGGTTAATTTGATGTTTAAGGGTGAAACCCGTTTGTTATGGTGAAGATGATGACATGGGTAAATCATCTATGTCTAAGTTCTTGCTTAATATTGATGTATTTTGAGTTGTATGATGCATTCTTGTTAGAAGAATTGAAAGAAATGTGATACTAGCATGTTTGATGTTTATGCATGTATGAATCATGTTGATTAGGGGGAAGAAATTGATGAATTGTGTACGAGATTAGAATGATATGCATGAACTAGTTGTACACTATGCTTACAAGGTAGTACATATATCAAAAGTAAGATGAATTATGAAGAACTTAAGATTAGATCACTTGTAAGTGATTAACAAGTAGTTATGAAGTGGGTTTTAGATGATGTAATGTAAATTGATGATTCACTTATGTTAATAATGTTTGGAATCATACACGTGTGTGAATGTTTAAAGATATGGGATAAGAAATGATGAATTGTTGTTAGATGAAGTGAATAAAATGTGATGATAACATGTTTGATGTTTAATTTAAATACCCCATGTTGGATTGTAGAAGCATTTGATGAACTATGTATGAATTTAGAAGATTGTGTATGAATAAGTTGTACGTTATGCTTAAAAGGTAGTACGTACATCAAGTGAATGATAAAATGTATATAGTGTCGTCCGTATAGTCGATTATGATGTTACGGGAATATGTTGATAAGTCGATAGTTATGTATGGTTGATAGTTGACTTTTGAAAGTCAACTAAGTATAAGAAACATGAGTTGACTCGTTGTCGTAAATGTAGGTTGATGAGAAGTCGTATGGTACATGTAATAGCAATCCGTGTTAAATGTAATGACATGATGAGTTACATGAGTTAAACGTATACGGACACGATTATATGAGTTATGTTTGTTAGAAATGGTTAATGAAAGTTAAGTGTGAAATATGGGATTGATACGATTGTTATCATGTACAAATAAGTATGCTAATGATAGCGTGATTTCGATGACATGGAAGAATAGGAATCATGTCGAGACGGAATCAGGCACGAAAGGCTAACGGGTCAAGAAGTGGCGAGGAACGAATGGGAACACGGATGCACGAGGTAAGTGATTCCGTAATCACTTCTTAGTTGTTTATGTAAAGTTATATGCATTTTAATTAAATGTGATAATTGAGGTCAATTAGGAATGAATTGTATGATGTCAATGAGTATTAAATGGATCTTAGCTTTTATCCGAGCAATGTATGTATGATTAAGAATCTTAGTTAAGTAGGAGAATTCGTTACTTGTGTAAGGAATTCCTTTGTTGTTAAGGATAGAGCGAAATTGACAAAAACGCCCCGGGATAGGTATATCGGGCAAACGACCTTGAATGTTGATTGGAAACAAGTGAACCGACTAGAATAATGTGTTGGTCATGTGTGAAAGCGAAGAGTATGGTTCTGTTATGTTATAGACCATTTAATGCACAAATATCCAAACGGGTCAAAAATGAGCTTTTAAGCGAAAATGGGTTAAGAGGATGCAAGGCATCCGGGAATTAAATCTTTTATGATAGGCGTCAATGAAATTATTAAGTTTATATGAGACTGAGGTCAAATAAACAGATTATGATGATAAATGCACGAACGGGTCAAATAATTAGAATATGATAATAAGCCGAATGCATGTAAGTTAAGAATTTCCTTATTCCGGATATAGGATTTTAAGTTCATATGATAGAATGTGAATTTACAAGCATGTAGGAAGAAACGGGAGGTTAAACGGGTAAACGGGTCAAAAGTTACGCGCGTATTAGTGCGTACGGACGACGAAACGGATCTGCAGAAAAATGAACTTTCTAGAGGGCGTCGCCGACGGGTATATGCCCGTCGCCGACGGGCTCCCAAATGTTCAAAATCAGCCGACGCCTTAAGCTCCTGGTTACGGCCTTATGTGCTTACGGGAGATTTGAGAGGCCGTCGCCGACGGCCTAGGACCCGCCGGCGACGGGCTGTCTTTTCCCCTTCTCCGTTTTCTTTGTTTCGTACATCCGACTGGTCAGTAACGCCTCCCGGTGCATCGTTTTTCGACCCAATGGTTTATTAAGCTCCCGAAAAGCCCTTTTAGCTCATGTGGAAAGGCATGTATGTATATGCGTGTGTATGTCTTAGGTATGTATGTAGGTGTGTATGTAGGTAGAACATATAAACACGAAAGCGAAAATGTACGAAGATATGTATGTACGTAGATTGTGTGAAGGCATGAAATGAGTATGTATGTATGTATAATGATATAGACGAGTGTATGCATGTATGTAATGTTGTAGGAAAGATATGTACGAATGTATATATGGATGTATGTATGTGAGTACGTATGTAATGTAGATGTGTACGTATGTATGTATGTAAGCACGTATGTATTGTAGAGGTGTATGTATGTATATGTGCATGTATGTACGTATGTTAGTACGTAGGTAATTATGATTTGGAGACGTTGGGAGTTAATGTTATTAATGGTGTACTTTGAGAATGAAAAGTAATGCAGGTACATCATTGAAGCATCACCGGGAAGTGAATACGCAGATGACATGCTTAAAGCTTGAAAGATGACGAAATGTGTTGTATACGCGAATGAATCTTGTTTATTAATGTGTGCTAATTTTATGTATGTATGTGGTGAATGCAGGTTGTACGGATAATGGGCGATTATCACAAGGATTAGAGATCGAAGAATCGAGTCACAAGTTAGATTGTACGGGGACGTTGAATGTAAAATGTAGCAATCATAAGTTATGTTTTTAATTAGTAAATAAGAGGATGACGGGTTTATGAATAAGAGTTATGTTAAAGTTAAAGTTTAAATAAGTTGAGGTATTTATGAAGAAAGAAATTTTATGGTTCGTGTTTTCCGCTGCGACTTTTGTCATGTACGATTTAGGGTGTTACAAGTTGGTATCAGAGCCCTGGTTTGAGAGAATCAAGTAATAGAAAGTAAATGCTTGAACTCAAACCGGTGTGCTCTCGTAATCAAGAACCCGTACAATCCAAGACTCGATCGAGGCCTAAATGCAAAAGCAAATGTAAGCATGTATTAGATTATGTATTTGAAGGAAACTAATAGTATGTTATGTGCAAGGTAAGCTTAAGAGTTTGAAGAGGATGATCCGTGAATGCAGAATAGGATGAACGCTAAGGCGGGCAAAGGTGCAAATAGGCAAATTAACCCCAGGTACACACTACTAACATGTATGAGTACCGGTGTCAAAAGAAAAAGGAAGGGGTCTCCTTGGGAGGGTAATTATTAAACGAAAGACAATGATGTGGTCTTGGGGAAGTTTTAGAAATATGCACGAAACTGAAACCCATTTCTCGGGCATAAGGCGATGATTACACGAAGGCACGAAATTAATGTGTGAATTGCGCACCTGGCCAGTACGCAAGAAGCATATGACGTTCGTGAGACCGTGGCAATTATTGCAGGTATGTCCGGTAGAACTGGGTAGCAGGTGGGCGCTATGTTGTAGCGAATGCGAAAAAGCAAATCCATTGCGGATTTGGTTATGCTAACGAAGGTTATGAAAAGTTATGCGAGTCGACCGGTTCTAGCGAACAAATCGAATAAGAATAAGCTACCATCCGTTTTTAAACGGGTGATTTTGAATGCTCTAATGAATGCTAGAAGCTTAATCCGTTATACGGATTGAAAGAAGAAGTTATGATTAAAAGCGAAAAACCCAATTATTTGGGTAGTGGAATGTGTATGCTTAACTCTCGTTGAGAGTGTTTATGCCAAACCCAGTTATTTGGGTAGTGGAATGTGTATGCTTAACTCTCGTTGAGAGTGTTTATGCCAAACCCAGTTATTTGGGTAGTGGAATGTGTATGCTTAACTCTCGTTGAGAGTGTTTATGCCAAACCCAGTTATTTGGGTAGTGGAATATCTATGCTTAACTCTCGTTGAGAGTGTTTATGCCGAAACCCAATTATTTGGGTAGTCGAATGTGTATGCTTAACTCTCATTGAGAGCGTTTATGCCGAACCCCATTTACTTGGGTAGTTGAATGTGTAAGAAAGAAGAAAGCTCCTATATGAATAGAACTAAAATGAAGTAATTATGATTCGACAACTAAGATGACTAACCTTAAAACCTTGTTGCTGAAGGTAGGTAAAACTTTAAGTTTTTGTTAAACACATGTAAGAAAGAAAAGGTAAGAATGACATGTTTGAAACCGCTAGATGGATTCAAACATAGAAGGAAGGGTACGGATGTTACGTTTAAATCCGTGGGACGGATTTAAAACATAAAAGGATGTAATGAATGCCTTTATAAGTAAGCATTAATATAGGTTTGAATATATAGGGACGATGAACTATTACTAGTCGGTCAAGGAAATGAGAAGGTTACGTGGAAGTATGGCATGGGAAGTATAGATTTGTTAAGAAGAAGTCAAACATGATAGGTGTATGTATAAATGGAAGTGAGAAAGGAAGTATCGTTAAGAAATGCTAACCCTGATGCTCAGCTTGTTGGCCACGTTCATTTGAACAAAATGAAAGATGGCACATGATGAATGAGTAGTATAAAGTAAATCGATTTATTTTGATTAGCAAATATATGAATGTGATATGCTTAAATAGGGAGCTAGAAACAAGCCGCGTACTTAGATTTGTACAATTTATAATTATAAACAATTGGAATAAATTCGATGAAAGAAACGTAGTAATGCTATTTGTTAAGGGCTAGTATTATAAAGTAAAAGACACTAATAAGAGCTCTGGAGAAGAGTCGGACATAAGTATAATTATGAAAGTAACTTACTTAATATGAGGGCATATGAACGATGTGTACAATTACGTTCATGCATGAATAAAACCTTTGCCAAGGTCCCGAATGCGCTTAGGTTGTAGTAAGTATAGTGAATGAACAACCTGAAAGGGGTAAGAGTATAATTGGTCTAGTTTGAATGAGAAAGGTTTCGGGGACGAAACCTCGTTTAAGAGGGGTAGACTTGTTACACCCCAAAACCGAATTTTTATATTCGTTAAATGTTACGATATGGTACATCAAGAAATAAGTGACTAGGTTATTTAACCTAGTTAGAAATATGGTAAAAAGTAATTAAAGGATGATAGTTGTGCCAATATTATCTAGTGGCAAACTTGAGGGACTAAAATAGGGTAAAATGAAAGTTGAATATTATTTATGAAAAACACACACAAATACACACACACGTACGTGTGTTCTAGAAGAGCAGGAGCTCCATAAGAGCTCAAAACCCTAAACATGAAGGATCATCAAATTGAAGGACAAATCAAGGTCTAAATTCATGAATAAACACGGATTAATGATCACCTCTTCATGGGGATCGCAAGGTATGTTCTAAAAGCTAGTTTGTTGATTATCCATGAAGCGGGTTATGATGTAAATCACGAATTTGTGTGAAATTGAGTATGAGTATGTGTTAGAATCATCATTTGGAACATGGAATATGCATGAATTAGGTTAATTTGATGTTTAAGGGTGAAACCCGTTTGTTATGGTGAAGATGATGACATGGGTAAATCATCTATGTCTAAGTTCTTGCTTAATATTGATGTATTTTGAGTTGTATGATGCATTCTTGTTAGAAGAATTGAAAGAAATGTGATACTAGTATGTTTGATGTTTATGCATGTATGAATCATGTTGATTAGGGGGAAGAAATTGATGAATTGTGTACGAGATTAGAATGATATGCATGAACTAGTTGTACACTATGCTTACAAGGTAGTACATATATCAAAAGTAAGATGAATTATGAAGAACTTAAGATTAGATCACTTGTAAGTGATTAACAAGTAGTTATGAAGTGGGTTTTAGATGATGTAATGTAAATTGATGATTCACTTATGTTAATAATGTTTGGAATCATACACGTGTGTGAATGTTTAAAGATATGGGATAAGAAATGATGAATTGTTGTTAGATGAAGTGAATAAAATGTGATGATAACATGTTTGATGTTTAATTTAAATACCCCATGTTGGATTGTAGAAGCATTTGATGAACTATGTATGAATTTAGAAGATTGTGTATGAATAAGTTGTACGTTATGCTTAAAAGGTAGTACGTACATCAAGTGAATGATAAAATGTATATAGTGTCGTCCGTATAGTCGATTATGATGTTACGGGAATATGTTGATAAGTCGATAGTTATGTATGGTTGATAGTTGACTTTTGAAAGTCAACTAAGTATAAGAAACATGAGTTGACTCGTTGTCGTAAATGTAGGTTGATGAGAAGTCGTATGGTACATGTAATAGCAATCCGTGTTAAATGTAATGACATGATGAGTTACATGAGTTAAACGTATACGGACACGATTATATGAGTTATGTTTGTTAGAAATGGTTAATGAAAGTTAAGTGTGAAATATGGGATTGATACGATTGTTATCATGTACAAATAAGTATGCTAATGATAGCGTGATTTCGATGACATGGAAGAATAGGAATCATGTCGAGACGGAATCAGGCACGAAAGGCTAACGGGTCAAGAAGTGGCGAGGAACGAATGGGAACACGGATGCACGAGGTAAGTGATTCCGTAATCACTTCTTAGTTGTTTATGTAAAGTTATATGCATTTTAATTAAATGTGATAATTGAGGTCAATTAGGAATGAATTGTATGATGTCAATGAGTATTAAATGGATCTTAGCTTTTATCCGAGCAATGTATGTATGATTAAGAATCTTAGTTAAGTAGGAGAATTCGTTACTTGTGTAAGGAATTCCTTTGTTGTTAAGGATAGAGCGAAATTGACAAAAATGCCCCGGGATAGGTATATCGGGCAAACGACCTTGAATGTCGATTGGAAACAAGTGAACCGACTAGAATAATGTGTTGGTCATGTGTGAAAGCGAAGAGTATGGTTCTGTTATGTTATAGACCATTTAATGCACAAATATCCAAACGGGTCAAAAATGAGCTTTTAAGCGAAAATGGGTTAAGAGGATGCAAGGCATCCGGGAATTAAATCTTTTATGATAGGCGTCAATGAAATTATTAAGTTTATATGAGACTGAGGTCAAATAAACAGATTATGATGATAAATGCACGAACGGGTCAAATAATTAGAATATGATAATAAGCCGAATGCATGTAAGTTAAGAATTTCCTTAATCCGGATATAGGATTTTAAGTTCATATGATAGAATGTGAATTTACAAGCATGTAGGAAGAAACGGGAGGTTAAACGGGTAAACGGGTAAACGGGTCAAAAGTTACGCGCGTATTAGTGCGTACGGACGACGAAACGGATCTGCAGAAAAATGAACTTTCTAGAGGGCGTCGCCGACGGGTATATGCCCGTCGCCGACGGGCTCCCAAATGTTCAAAATCAGCCGACGCCTTAAGCTCCTGGTTACGGCCTTATGTGCTTACGGGCGATTTGAGAGGCCGTCGCCGACGGCCTAGGACCCGTCGGCGACGGGCTGTCTTTTCCCCTTCTCCGTTTTCTTTGTTTCGTACATCCGACTGGTCAGTAACGCCTCCCGGTGCATCGTTTTTCGACCCAATGGTTTATTAAGCTCCCGAAAAGCCCTTTTAGCTCATGTGGAAAGGCATGTATGTATATGCGTGTGTATGTCTTAGGTATGTATGTAGGTGTGTATGTAGGTAGAACATATAAACACGAAAGCGAAAATGTACGAAGATATGTATGTACGTAGATTGTGTGAAGGCATGAAATGAGTATGTATGTATGTATGTATAATGATATAGACGAGTGTATGCATGTATGTAATGTTGTAGGAAAGATATGTACGAATGTATATATGGATGTATGTATGTGAGTACGTATGTAATGTAGATGTGTACGTATGTATGTATGTAAGCACGTATGTATTGTAGAGGTGTATGTATGTATATGTGCATGTATGTACGTATGTTAGTACGTAGGTAATTATGATTTGGAGACGTTGGGAGTTAATGTTATTAATGGTGTACTTTGAGAATGAAAAGTAATGCAGGTACATCATTGAAGCATCACCGGGAAGTGAATACGCAGATGACATGCTTAAAGCTTGAAAGATGAAGAAATGTGTTGTATACGCGAATGAATCTTGTTTATTAATGTGTGCTAATTTTATGTATGTATGTGGTGAATGCAGGTTGTACGGATAATGGGCGATTATCACAAGGATTAGAGATCGAAGAATCGAGTCACAAGTTAGATTGTACGGGGACGTTGAATGTAAAATGTAGCAATCATAAGTTATGTTTTTAATTAGTAAATAAGAGGATGACGGGTTTATGAATAAGAGTTATGTTAAAGTTAAAGTTTAAATAAGTTGAGGTATTTATGAAGAAAGAAATTTTATGGTTCGTGTTTTCCGCTGCGACTTTTGTCATGTACGATTTAGGGTGTTACATATATTAACATAGTTACCTATATTAGGTGTCGTTTGATATTCGTGATCTCTAGCATTATTTCATTGTTATACAAGAACTTCAAAGCAATCTCAGGTGAGTACATAGACCCCTCTTTTACTGTTTTCCAAACTGTTTTGGGGTGGAACACATGTGCTTACTTGTTACTTTATGCTTTCAATGTTTTCATACCATATGCTTATTATGTTCATTAGTACATATATAGTACATGATTTCATTGTGTTTATGCTATGTATGTCCATTGTGTGCATACTTAGTACAATCGATTTACAATACATTTTCATGCTATGAATGCCCATTGTGTGCATGCTTAGTACATTTCTTTACACTACATTTTATGCTATGTATGCCCATTGTGTGCGTACTTAGTACATTATTTTACATTACATTTTATGCTATGTATGCCCATTGTGTGCATACTTAGTACATTTATTCTTCACATGCTCACATTTTGGTATGACATTTGGTTTGTTCAAATGATACAATGTACATACATTAACATTAGCTACGCCACTCGTTAGTAGGTAATGGTACCATAGGACTTGACAACTCCCATTCCTGAAATCTCGGGTTTGTTTGGATTGGAAGGAATGACCGAATTCGATAAACAATAACACATATAGACCTTTAATTTGTTTAAAGGTCTATCATCACAGTCACAAAGGCTTGAATGTATGAATTTTCACAATACCGCGTAAATGTTTGTATCAGTATAGCATGAAATTGTTCCACAAAACATAACTTTGAATTAAACTATGTTTACTTCAATACCCTGTTTTTGTGCATTTTACCTATGGCCCAATTGATATATTTTCACATGCCATACATGATATTTTGGATACACATTACAATGATTTACACTAAACATAAACAATTTGACATTGATATACACATTTGGTGGTTTACATTTGACATTATACATGGTTTTCACATAAACATTTGACATTTGACTATACATAAACATTTTTACATTGGTGGATTATTTGGTAAGTGATTTGAGTAACGAGGCGTGTGCAGTATGATACAAACATGGTGGATACGCCGCTGGTACTTCCTATACATAAGTGTTTGTATGGTATTACATATCGTAGCGTTACTTGAATCATTTCAAATTAGACATGTAACATTTTATACAAATAACATACTTTTTACAAGACAATGTTTTGCAAACAACTTATCTTATTCAACTCATTTTACTTGGTTATTCGTTTAACCTTACATTTATCTATACATATCATCTGATTTTATCGTTTTTCAAATGATTTACAAGACAAAACAATTTACAAGGTTCATGACTGACTGTTATTAAACGTTTTCTTTAAACTCAAGTCATGAATCTCATTTTCACAAAACCTATGTATCTCACAGACATTTTTATGCTGACGTACCTACTTTCACATGTGTTTTCAGGAGCTGTTGCTTAGGATGATGATTGTGATACTAGGGCGGACCTGTGCCTTAGAGACATAAAACGAAGATAGACTTAGTTTGAATATGTTCTGAACACTTTATTTCCTGTTTTGAAACAATGTAACACTCGTGTTTAATAAATAAAATATAACTTTGTATGCCATAGTTGTGAAACAATTAATTCTGTCTCAACACTCCCCGACGTTTCCGCCGCGGTTGCATGTTATACGCGGTCGGGGTGTGACAGAAGAGTTGATATCAGAGCCAATGGTTATAGGGAATTAGGTTATTAGTAATACTTTGACCTAGACTATAACTTTCTAGGACCCTAACACAAGTTATCTTGTGTTTAGATTTTAACACATGCACTTCACCTATCCTTAGGTGATAACCACAATGAGAACTTCGATTCCGAATCCGCTTTGAAAATTAATCATCTGTTCTAGGATGATTGATTACTAGGTTTTGAACCCTCTGTTATATGGTTTTGAACCCCTTTTGAATTTTCAAAAGTCTCGTCGAAGTCTTGGGTTTTAAGAGTGTGAACACGTGCGAACTAGAAGAGTGAATGCCTGTACCCTGAGTTTTCTGTCTAAGGCTAGAGTGTTCGTAAAAATCCACATAATCGGACCAGTCACTCTTACCTGGGAACTCTTGGGGTGAGTGTTCACTTATAGGCGAACATGTCTTTGCGATGCATTATTATTGACCCATTTACTTTGATTAGACATTGTGTGTCGCTTGTTTGCTTAGCGATGCATAACCACCATCTTTGCTTTTGTTGATTTTGTTTCATCTCATTCTCTTCATCCAATCATGTCACTCGTTTCCTTTCATGTTTTCCTCTTCTAGAATACCTCCTCGACGCGACAATCAAGTAGCAAATGCCGAACTGGCAGAAATCATTGCACAGCAAATGGCTGCTGCACTCCCAAATCTCTTCGCTCAATGGAACCAAGCCAACAACAACAACAATGCTCCATGCAATTTCAAGAATTTTAACTCGGCTAAACCACTCAAGTTTAGTGGTTCTGAAGGAGCAACTGGGATTCTTCAATGGTTCGAGAGCATTGAGAATACTTTCCGTCACGTGCAGTGTCCTGACAATCGCAAGGTCGAGTTTTCTTCGAGTGTGTTTCAGAAGAGGGCTCTTACGTGGTGGAACGGGGTAATGAGGGACCGTGGTGCAGAAGTTGCTCTAGCTCAGACATGGGCTGAACTTAGGGCACTGATGATGAGGGAGTTCTGTCCTCGTCATGAGCAGCGAGCTTTGGAGAAAGAGTTTGATGACTTAAAGCAATATAGTGGCGAGCACCGGGCATATACTGATAGGTTTGAGGATTTGAGTCTGCTTTGCCCGACAATGGTTGCCCCACTCGACAAGGCCATCGAAAGGTACACTGATGGCCTACCTGACTCGGTACAAGACATCATTACTGGTAGTAACCCTACCACACTCCGTCAGGCGATCGAGTTATCAGCGACACTGACTGAGTCGCAGATTCGAAAGGGAAAGCTGCACAAAAAGGGTGACAAGGGTAAGAAGCAGGCAGCTGACCAAGAAGATAGCAAGAAAGGTCAAAACAAGAAGGGAAAGGATTCTGGTTCTACAAGGGGGTCAAGGAAGCGTAAGGCTTCCCAAAATTTTGCTGTCACTGCCCAGGTTAACCAGGCAGCTCCCAACCAACCCGCACAGCCCCCAGCGAAGAAACCTTATGCAGGGAATGCACCTTTGTGCAATAGATGCAACGGTCACCATCAGCCGCAATTTCCATGCCGTATATGTACTAACTGTGGGAAGCCAGGTCATCTTGCTGGTGTTTGTCGCTTTGCTCAGAATCAGGCAGTTCAGAACCCGGTTCAACAAGTTGCTCAGCCTATTGCTCAGCAACAAGGTCAAGCTGCACGACCTCATTTTCCTCCTGGTTCGTGCTACAATTGTGGGGATCTGACCCACTACAGAAACCAGTGCCCAAGGCTAGCCAACCAAAATCAGAATCAGGCTCAGGCTCGAGGTCGAGTCTTTAACATGAATGCACAAGAGGCGCAAGCAGATGATAATGTGGTGAACGGTACGTTCTTTATTAATAATCAGCCAGCATCTGTTCTTTTTTATTCGGGTGCCGATAAGAGTTTTGTGTCGTTATCTTTTGAACCATTGCTTCACGTGTCTAGAACGAAACTAGGTAAACCATTGACAGTAGAAGTGGCGAGCGGTGAACCCATTGTTCTTGATTCTGTTCTCCGCAACTGCCAGTTGAACCTTAACAACCATCTTTTTCCTATTGACCTCACGCCTATGCAACTTGGAAGCTTCGACATTATTGTAGGTATGGATTGGTTAGCCAAGCATCACACAGAGACAGTTTGTTTTGAGAAGATCATTCGCATGCCGCTTTCGTCAGGTGAGATCCTACAGGTTCGTGGTGAGAAACCTGTTGGTGGTCTCAAACTCATGTCTTGTTTTAAAGCTCGGAAGTATCTGCGGAAGAACTACGTGGCATTTTTGGCACATGTCGTAGCAGATAAAGGCAAAAGTAAATCTATTCAAGATATTCCTGTTGTTCGGGATTATTCTGAGGTATTCCCTGAAGATTTACCTGGTCTACCCCCAGCACGCCAAGTCGAGTTCCGTATTGATCTCGTACCTGGTGCAAACCCCATTGCCAGAGCTCCATATCGTCTTGCACCGTCCGAGATGCAAGAGTTGTCTAAGCAGCTGCAGGAGCTCTCTGACAAAGGCTTTATCCGTCCTAGCTTTTCACCTTGGGGTGCTCCCGTTCTTTTTGTCAAGAAGAAGGATGGATCTTTTAGGATGTGTATCGATTATCGTGAGCTTAACAAGCTTACCATCAAGAATCGATATCCCCTACCTCGCATCGATGATCTCTTTGATCAATTGCAAGGCGCTTCTTATTTTTCAAAGATTGATCTGCGATCTGGATATCATCAGCTTCGTGTGCATGAAGAAGATATTCCCAAGACAGCGTTCCGCACTCGTTACGGGCATTATGAGTTCACAGTCATGCCATTCGGTTTGACTAATGCTCCTGCTGTTTTCATGGACTTGATGAATAGGGTCTGCAAGCCTTATTTGGATAAGTTCATCATCGTTTTCATTGATGACATCTTAATTTATTCTAAGACGCGAGCTGATCATGAGCAACATCTTCGTCTTACTTTGGAACTTCTAAAGAAAGAGCAACTTTTCGCCAAATTCTCCAAGTGTGAATTCTGGCTTAAAGAGGTTCAATTCTTAGGACATATTGTCAACGAACAAGGTATTCATGTAGATCCCTCCAAGATCAGTGCGATTAAGGATTGGGATACACCTACTACTCCTACTGAAGTTCGTTCTTTTCTTGGTCTTGCGGGTTATTACCGCCGCTTCATAGAAAATTTCTCGAAGATTGCAGTTCCTCTAACTGCTCTAACTCAGAAGAACAAGCCCTTTGATTGGGGATTCAAGCAAGAGGAAGCGTTTCTGACTTTGAAACAAAAGCTTTGCGACGCGCCTGTCCTAACATTGCCTGAGGGCAATGATGATTTTGTTATTTATTGCGATGCATCTAAATCGGGTCTTGGCTGCGTCCTGATGCAAAGAAACAAAGTCATAGCATACGCATCAAGGCAGTTGAAGATACATGAGAAAAACTACACCACTCATGATCTTGAGTTGGGTGCAGTTGTCTTCGCTCTTAAGATTTGGAGACACTATTTGTACGGTACAAAATGTGTGGTTTTCACGAACCACAAAAGTCTTCAACACATCTTCAATCAGAAAGAACTCAACATGAGACAGCGACGTTGGGTTGAACTTCTAAACGACTATGACTGCGAAATTCGCTACCATCCTGGTAAGGCGAATGTCGTAGCCGATGCTTTGAGTCGCAAGGAACGTACTAAGCTTCATTGTGTTCGTGTCCAATCTGTTATTCAAGCTCAATCCGATATCCAAGCCTGTATTTCTCAGGCTCAACAATCTTATGTTTCGCAAGGTTTGATGGATAAGGAATTTCCTTATCACATAACACCTGCTCTTGAACTGAAGGACAATGGATCGTATTACTTCATGGACCGTTTGTGGGTCCCAAGCCAAGATAATCTTCGTACCCTGCTTATGGATGAAGCCTATAAGTCTCGTTATTCTGTTCATCCTGGCTCAGATAAGATGTATAAGGATCTTCGTATTCAGTATTGGTGGCCGGGTATAAAGAAAGACATTGCCTTATATGTATCAAAATGCCTTACTTGTCTTAAGGTTAAGGCTGAACATCAGCGTCCTTCCGGTTTATTGGAGCAACCAGAGATCCCAGTTTGGAAGTGGGAAAACATTACCATGGATCTCATTACCAAACTCCCGCGCACAAAGAAAGGTCATGATGCCATCTGGGTAGTTGTTGATCGTCTTACTAAGTCAGCGCATTTCTTGCCAATCCGTGAGGATTTTTCGGCTGACAAACTTGCTCAAATCTATGTGGATGAAATTGTAGCTCGACATGGTGTTCCTTTGAACATCATTTCTGACAGAGATGCTCGTTTCACTTCTCATTTTTGGAGAACCATGCAATCTGCTATGGGGTCCCAACTTAATCTGAGCACAGCTTATCATCCGCAAACGGATGGTCAATCTGAAAGAACAATCCAGACACTGGAGGATATGCTTAGAGCTTGTGTGATCGATTTTGGTGGTAGTTGGGATTCACATCTTCCATTGATTGAATTCTCCTACAACAACAGTTATCACTCCAGCATCAACATGGCTCCTTTCGAGGCTCTCTATGGTCGAAAATGTTGTTCACCAGTCTGCTGGAATGAGATCGGCGAGGCTCAGCTTACTGGACCTGCCCTCATTTTAGAGACAACTGATAAGGTAAAGAAAGTTCGTGATAACCTTCAGACAGCTAGAAGCCGTCAAAAGAGTTACGCGGACCTAAAACGCAAGCCCTTGGATTTTCAAGTCGGTGATCGTGTATTACTTAAGGTCTCACCTTGGAAAGGTGTGATCAGATTTGGAAAGAAAGGAAAACTTGCACCTAGATACGTTGGACCATTCAAGATCGTCGAAAGAATCGGTAAGGTAGCCTATAGACTTGAGTTACCTCCTGAACTTGGAAATGTTCATCCAACCTTCCACGTGTCCAATCTCAAGAGGTGTTTAGCTGATGAGAACCTCCACATACCGCTTGACGAAATTCGTGTTGATAAAACACTGAAATTTGTTGAGAAACCAGTGGAAATCATGGAACGTGAAGTCAAGTGGCTTAAAACGCAAGCGCATTCCTTTTGGTCAAGGTTCGCTGGGAAGCTAAACATGGACCCGAGTTTACTTGGGAACGCGAAGATCAAATGAAGGCGAAGTATCCGCACCTTTTTTTTCACGAGTTTCCTCTAAATAAATTTCGGGACGAAATTTCCACAAGTAGGGGAGACTGTAACATTTGTGCTCGAAATCATTATGAACAGTTCAATTATCAATAAAACAACGTTATTTGATCCCAATGTTTGTTTGGTTATGTTTTACATTTTTCATGTTTTGACTTTTGTTCGATTTTAAACTCTACACCGCTTTCTAGAGAATTATACGCAAACTGGTGCGTAAACGTACACAGTTTAATGCGACAAATACTCCAGAACATCAACATATACTTAACATACCTTAAATAACCTTTACATAACTTAGAAATAAGTTTTGAAGGCTTTGGTATGGCAAAAACAAGTTTATTCGCTTATAGGGACTAAACTTGACAAACTGCGAAAGTATGACGATTCGTACTAAAACAGACATTCCGGAACATGTCCATAAGTTAAACATACCCTAAATATCCTTTACATAGCTTAGAAATAGGCTTTGAGGGGTTTGGTATGCTAAAATAAACTTTTGGATCATTCAGGGACTAAAAGTGTCAAAAAGTGCACAAGTTTGCACTTTCGCGCATAACTTACGTTCTGAATACATCCGGATATCCAAAAATTTATGTAAGCATCCTAATATTATGCCTTAGTGATTGGCATGAGAAAAATCCATTCGTCGCGTCATTTGGATCGTTTTTCGCGTTTATGCGCATTCCATCGTAATTAACCGAATATCGCGATCGTACGGCCAAACGAACCAACATCCGACATATTTTTGAGCATGTTTCATGTCCTCAATGTTTAGGCATCATTTTAGGGCCTTAAAGATGGCTTAACGGGCCTTGAACGTGTCGGAAATGGCCTTAAACCACAACAGGGACCTAAACTGTCATTTATGAAACTTATTTTCTGATCTGGACTCCCAGGCGGGGCGCGTAAGCCCTGACTGAATCCTCACGCGGGCCGCGTCAGACTTACAGACCAGATTCAATGTTTAATCCACTTGCAGCACCCTTTCGATCACCCAAAGGGCAACGACACGTGTCAAGACCCTATGGTGGGGGCAAAATAAGCCACCACAACTTTGCGACAAGTGTACGGATTGGATCGTGGCATATTATTCAAGAAACGATCCTAACGGTCTTGCTTTTCCTATAAATACCCCCCCCTTTGGTTAAAAACCCACAAAATCTGATCTAAAGCTCTAAGTTGAGGCCTTTGCTTCATACCTGAGCTCCTGGATCAAGATTAGCTTTCGGGGACCCTTCGTAAGTGTTCTTTCGTTCTTTTATTCGCTTTTCGAGTCCGAAAGTCAAGCTTTATTTGACTTTCTGCGTTGACCAGCCTATGGTCAACACGAAGTTCGTTGGAACTTCATAACGTGAGCGTGATCACGATGGTTATAGTCCGTAGTGACTATACCTACTGATTACCACGTTATCTAGGCTCAGTGACGAGTCGTAGTTTCGGCCAAAATGCGCATTCTTGCGTATTTTGTAACCAAACTACTCGTGGGTATCAAAACCGTTTGTTTTGATACCAAACCTGTTTTCTAAACTTAGTTAAGCATGTGTTAACATGCTTAGCTCGTCACTTTTAGTATAGTGCTTATATAGGGTTGTAAGGTAAGCGATCTAAACAATCGCTTATACTTTCGAACCCGACCCATTTGGTCGATCATTAGGATCCGACCAAACACATTAGGTGACCGTAGTTGTATAGGGAATAACCTTCCGAGGTTATACCTTATGGTCACAATGTTAGGCGTTCCAAACGCGTTTTACGCGAACGACGCGTTAAGGTAGCATAAGCTACCTAAACGGGTCGTAATGGGTCGTAAGCACTTAGGATAGGTTTCATTTTAGTATGAAGGCTTTGTTAAACCATATTACACGAGTCCCCATACTCTTTTGGTTTACAAACCCTCATTCTATCCAAATCCTCCGATTTAGGTCCGGTATATTAACATAGTTACCTATATTAGGTGTCGTTTGATATCCGTGATCTCTAGCATTATTTCATTGTTATACAAGAACTTCAAAGCAATCTCAGGTGAGTACATAGACCCCTCTTTTACTGTTTTCCAAACTGTTTTGGGGTGGAACACATGTGCCTACTTGTTACTTTATGCTTTCAATGTTTTCATACCATATGCTTATTATGTTCATTAGTACATATATAGTACATGATTTCATTGTGTTTATGCTATGTATGTCCATTGTGTGCATACTTAGTACAATCGATTTACAATATATTTTCATGCTATGAATGCCCATTGTGTGCATGCTTAGTACATTGCTTTACACTACATTTTATGCTATGTATGCCCATTGTGTGCGTACTTAGTACATTATTTTACATTACATTTTATGCTATGTATGCCCATTGTGTGCATACTTAGTACATTTATTCATCACATGCTCACATTTTGGTATGACATTTGGTTTGTTCAAATGATACAATGTACATTCATTAACATTAGCTACGCCACTCGTTAGTAGGTAATGGTACCATAGGACTTGACAACTCCCATTCCTGAAATCTCGGGTTTGTTTGGATTGGAAGGAATGACCGAATTCGATAAACAATAACACATATAGACCTTTCATTTATTTAAAGGTCTATCATCACAGTCACAAAGGCTTGAATGTATGAATTTTCACAATACCGCGTAAATGTTTGTATCAGTATAGCATGAAATTGTTCCACAAAACATAACTTTGAATTAAACTATGTTTACTTCAATACCCTGTTTTTGTGCATTTTACCTATGGCCCAATTGATATATTTTCACATGCCATACATGATATTTTGGATACACATTACAATGATTTACACTAAACATAAACAATTTGACATTGATATACACATTTGATGGTTTACATTTGACATTATACATGGTTTTCACATAAACATTTGACATTTGACTATACATAAACATTTTTACATTGGTGGATTGTTTGGTAAGTGATTTGAGTAACGAGGCGTGTGCAATATGATACAAACATGGTGGATATGCCGCTGGTACTTCCTATACATAAGTGTTTGTATGGTATTACATATCGTAGCGTTACTTGAATCATTTCAAATTAGACATGTAACATTTTATACAAATAACATACTTTTTACAAGACAATGTTTTACAAACAACTTATCTTATTCAACTCATTTTACTTGGTTATTCGTTTAACCTTACATTTATTATACATATCATCTGATTTTATCGTTTTTCAAATGATTTACAAGACAAAACAATTTACAAGGTTCATGACTGACTGTTATTAAACGTTTTCTTTAAACTCAAGTTATGAATCCCATTTTCACAAAACCTATGTATCTCACAGGCATTTTTATGCTGACGTACCTACTTTCACATGTGTTTTCAGGAGCTGTTGCTTAGGATGATGATTGTGATACTAGGGCGGACCTGTGCCTTAGAGACATAAAACGAAGATAGACTTAGTTTGAATATGTTCTGAACACTTTATTTCCTGTTTTGAAACAATGTAACACTCGTGTTTAATAAATAAAATATAACTTTGTATGCCATAGTTGTGAAACAATTAATTCTGTCTCAACACTCCCCGACGTTTCCGCCGCGGTTGCATGTTATACGCGGTCGGGGTGTGACACCGGACTCCAGTATGTTGGGCAGAAATAGGAGAAAGTCAGTTATCAGGTCCCGAGATTGTGCAGGAAACCACCGACAAGATAACTCAAATTAAGGAAAGGCTAAAAACGGCTCGAGCTCGCCAAAAGAGTTATGCCGACCATCGACGTAAGCCGTTAGAATATCAAGTTGGAGACAAAGTACTATTGAAAGTTTCTCCTTGGAAGGGAGTAGTCCGATTCGGTAAGAAAAGAAAACTGAGTCCAAGATATGTAGGACCATTTATAGTTATCCAACGAATAGGACCAGTCGCGTATCAATTACAACTACCAGAAGAATTAGCCGGTGTACATGATGTATTTCATGTATCTAATCTTAAGAAGTGTTTATCTGATACATCACTGGTAGTACCTCTTCAAGATATAGAGGTAAATGAGAAGTTAAGGTTTGTTGAAAAACCTCTGCAAATAGAAGACAGAAAGGTCAAGAATCTCAAACGCAAGAGATTAATCCTGGTCAAAGTAAAATGGGATTCGAAAAGAGGACCCGAATACACATGGGAACTAGAATCAGAAATGAAACGAAAGTATCCTCACTTGTTCCATTAAATCTCGAGGACGAGATTTTAAACAAGGTGGGGAGGATGTAACAACCTCGCAAATTTCCATTCCTAAAAGGCACACTAAGAAACCCTAATTGGAACCCCAAGTAGCGCAGTGCGACCCAAAGCAGAAAAATGGACGGAACTAGCAACATGCCCCCCCTAAAACTTAAGGGGGGATCCCCTAAATGTTTCGCGACTCGCGATGGGAGTTTTGAACATGTAGCATTCGAGTTTGACACATTTCTGGGCTATACACGAGACAAGGCTAGCCTAGGCTAGATTGACCAGCCCCGCGACACGCGCCAGGAGTGGAGGACCCGTGCGCGACACGCGGGCCAGACCAAAACTGGCTACAAAGCCAGGGGCTTGGCACTTGATCAGATTTTGTATTTCAAAGTAAAAATTCGCTCATTTCACCGATCGGTCTCTGTTTCTTTCACAATTACAATCAAAGTCTCAAAACTCTACTATGATAACAGGGTAATGACTCGATCACTGCTACGGTACAATATCCGATCGATTAAAACTGATCCGATGGATGTTTAAGTGCTGCCTACATTGGGCTATACTTTATCATTCGTCGTGAGGGTTTCGATCTCGCGATTATCGTAAATGTTGAATTAAGTTACTAACCTAGTTTCATTTGCATTGTATATTTAACTAGGTTTACCAGCTTAACCAGTAGGCAAGCTTTGACCGTTTAAATTTGCAATGTGAGTCATTCTCTTTTTACCAAATTGCTTTTGAAACCCTACTTGTTTTCAAAGTTATAATTACAGTGATTAAGTCTTTGTAATCTACAATTACTGCCGGTATGTGGGGTTTTGTATACATTACTTGATAAGGTTCACCATTGGACAACGAGTTAGCCAATGTGTGATATGACCATAGTCACAGATCCGGTCGAGTGACAAATACCGATTTGGTGTAATTGGTTGATATAAACATTGTAATAACTCTTAATACTGTATATTATAATATTGTGTCTTTTGTATAAATGGAATGCACTCGCCAGTATTTTTCGCTGATCAAATCTTTTTAAAACATGTTTCAGGTGATTTACTGTGAATAAAAGGAAAAGTCCCGCGCAACACTTCAACTTAAATAAAGTGGCTCAGTAAATAGAAATAAACATGTTTTCTGTAATCAGAGAATTTCCGAGTGGAATTCCTTTCCTGTAAATATGGGGTTTGACCCAAAATTTATAATAAAATAAATCGGGTGTGTTTTTAAAACTCTGATATTATTTTTCTGATAAACGGTCCTGTTGAAATTTTCGCTGCCAATTAAATACCGATACCACGGGTTTCTGTCTCGCGGCTTCCAAACCAGGCAAAACGGTCGGGGGTCGTGACAGGTCTATTATTCAAGTTGAATTTCTTGAAACTTATAGTTTCTATGTTTTCAAAAGCTTAGAACCATCACCTAAAATGAGTGAAATTTGTAAAAAAAAAAGAAAAAAAAAAGAAAAGAAAAAAACTGTATCCAATTATGTTTCAAAATTAAGAAATTGGGAAATAAATGTTTGTAGGTTTTGTGCTAAAAACAAAAATCTGGAAATTGATGAAACATATCCTTGTAACACCCCGAAAATCATAGTATTTGGAAGTGTGAAAATAAAAACTTAGATTGTTAATTAAAGAAGATTCTGTAGGATAATTAATTTGGGTTAAGGCCCAAAGAAAGAATGGTGGTGGAAGGCCAAGGATGTTGAAGTATATATAGAAATTGGAAACCATAATCCTCATTTTGGTCTAATTTCATCCAAATTTAGAGAGAGAAAGTGGGGTTTTAGAGACAGAAAGTAAAGAATCAAAGGATCAAGCTAAGGAAATATGTGATTTGAAGCTTGATAGCGATTTCCGGATGATTGAAGATCATCACAACAACAATTGGATCTAGAAACCAAAACGAAGCGAGCTTAGAACTGAGGTTTTGAGGGTTTTAAGGTGAAACTTGGGCTTTTTTTTACCAAAAAGGTTGGATTTTTACGTGTTATAAGGGTAATGGACCATGAATTACGTTTCATGGAATTAAATTAAACACCTAAGACATAAAAAGTTGGGATTTTGGGGTAAAAACGGATTTGGTTGGTTAAAGATGATTAATTTGGCAACACTGATGATGAATTTGGCGACACTCTCATTATCGCTTAGGAACGATGTCAAGTCCTAATGCAAGTTATGCAACAGTGTGCCTATCAGCCTTGTCACCAGCAACACTATCCGACCCTGTCTGTCATCATTGTCAGGTGGCACTGCTGGTGACACTTCTAGTGATGTACTAGCGACAGTGTCTGTCGTCACTATCGGGTGGCATTGCTAGTGACACTCTTGTGTTAATATTGGAAGTGATAAGACGTGTTAAACTCTCGTGCAGTTTAAGTGAGTTTTCGATTATCAGAGGTGATAACACACAGTTGTTAACAACGAACATGTGAGTTCTAAATACCCACTTATATAGTTTCTAAACCCTCTGGGCTGATATTCGTGCAACCTCAAAAGATTTATGAACCAAAGTACTTGACGAATACTATGTGTTTAATATTGATTGATGATGCTTGTTTAATATCATTGATTGATTGACGATACATGTGTAATTTTGATAAATTGATAATTGATGCATATTTGAAGTTTAAAAGGTTAAATAATTTGAAGAATTGACAAAAACGTATTTATGAAATGAGGATCTTGTGAGCGCGACGACATAGTAGGTACAAGAGTTTTATACCGGTGTAAGCTTGTCTGGTAAGTCTAGGTAGTTGATGGTATAGCTTGATTGATAGTTTATGTGTTTGATAGATGTTTAAAAGGTCTTTTAATAATGCTTATATGTTCCGGATAATTAAAGTGTGTTATTGATAATTGGAGTGTGTGGTTGATGTTTAAAAGTGTGGTTGATGTTTAAAACTTGTTGAAACCTTAAAACAACAAACTCTCGGTTTTGTTAAAAATTGGACTCGCTCAAAGTAGCCTGATTTTTAGCATATATGTCAAGTAATTGATAAACGAGGATGTAAGGAGCAACATATGGAATGAAGGCTACTTCCATCCTGAGCGGGCATACTGTGGATTTTAATTATTATTTACTAAAGCACAAGAGTTTGTTTTAAAGGTTTTGATGTAATGACATTTTACGTAATCCATTGTAATTCAAATGATTTTATCAACCAAGAACTTTGTTTTCAAATGCAAATCCAACTGTGGGATCCCCCGGGTCTGGGGCCTTATAGTCCCGAAAATGGACCATGTTTTAGTTAAAATTTCAGAAAGATCACTTAGCATTCGACTAGTTAAACAATTCATTACGCATATGCTTCTTCAATAAGGTTAAATTACGGTATTACTATCAACTTTTTGAAAATTACACTTTTAGTCCATGTGTTTACTCGATTGTAACACTTTTGGTCTTTTCCATTTATATATATATATATATATATATATATATATATATATATATATATATATATATATATATATATATATATATATATATATCATAGATCATTTATATTATTTACCACATATTCTCCATTACTGTATTTTATACAACTGAAATAAATGAGCTAATCGAACATGTACTTGCATGGTTTTGATTATCAAGTTTTGACATCCTAATGGATATGGTATGATGGTATGGCGTCTCTTCTTTATTTTAGAGGTGGAACATTCAAATCTTGCAAGGTAAAAAAAACGGGTGGTTAATTAGAGTAAATTCGAAGCAGGTTAATTTGTTGTAAAAAAAGATTGTATGGTTTTCAAAAAATGGTTGTTAGTCTTAGATGATGGTACTTACATGTGGACAACAATATCTTAAAAAAATGAAGGGAACAAATAAAAAGTGTTCATAAATAAAATCGGTTTTATTTTAAAATATTATATATAATAGGTTTAGATATTTATATATACTACATTCATCATGAGGGAGAATAATATTAGACAGCTGTCTGACACTCCTCATTGGTTGTGACTTTTTGTATTTTACTTTTAAATTTTCAACTTCGCTAATATACGTGTTTAGCCCCCGTCACTTCCTTAATCGCCCTGACAAATTACGATTTTATCATCAATTCAAATTTACAGTCTTGTCATCATTTTAGGTTCATTTTATTGACAAAACTATGGTAGTATTTTGTTTTAATTGGTTGACTTGATATAATTTTCTTTCGTGCCAGGCAATTGTCTGGTACTCGATTATCGGTCCTGACAAATTACAACTTTGCCCACAGTTAAAAATTACAGTTTTGGTATCGTTATAGTTTTATAGAAAACTATGGTAGTATTTTGTTTTGATTGGTTGACTCGATGCAATTTTTATTGAAATCATGTTATTAGTAGTATGTACAAGTAACCGAATGACATCTATACATATAATAAAGTAAACTAATTTGAGACACATGGCAATCATTGAGGCTATTTAGAATTCTATTTTCCCGCCTTAAACATAATCCTTTTAGTTTCATTAGTTAATCCTAAATTAAAAACAATTAATCCTTAAATCTTCGAAAAAATAATTTAATCCCTACTTAATATTTTTATTCAAATTTTAATTTTCAAAATCAATTACGATGATATGTTGTTAATCATGATAACATGTTACGGAAAAATTATACATTGTCTATCAACTAATTTTACTAAGTTAAAGTTTCAATTCATATTGGGTTTTATTTAGTTGATTTACTACGTTATATATTTCGATTTTTTTTTTTGAGAATTAAAAATGTACTATAATCTATCTATACGTATAAGTAAATCAATTTGAGACACATGACAATCGTTGAGGTTATCTAGAAAAGAAAAAAATCGAAATATATAGAGATGGTAAAGTTATTAATAATTAAAAGTAGAGACGGGGTAAAACTACTAATTCTAGATAGAGATGGTAAAGTTATGAATAAAAGATTTAATGTTGTGTACAAATAAATATATAGATACTTATGAATTATGTGAATATTTTTTGGATTCAAATTACTTTCGGTAATGTGCGAGTTATAATTGTAACCTTTTATTTCTCATTACATAAGTGTAATGTAATACGCAAATATAATAATGAGTATTATCTAATATATTATTTTTGTATTATTTTAAACGACAGTTTGATTACATGTTTTTTTTTTGATGAATTTTATAGTACCAACATAAATCATCTTTATATTAACTCATTTATGTCAATTTGGTATATAAATGTCTTCGTCTTGGATTTGCGTTTACAAGAAATATTTATTATAAAGTTTAAATTATTCAACCCGTGTAACACACGGGGAACTAACCTAGTATATACATATTATGAAACTGAGAAATATTCGGCTTGTCGCCTCGCAACACGAACATCAACATGGCAGAAAACTAGTTTGACAATGATTGCGAAAGAAAATTGGTGAAGAAAATGAAGAACGATGGAGGGGGAAAACTAATATTGAACTTTTTTAATCTTATGAACAAATAAAATAATAAGAATATCATTGACATTGAACGAATTTTCAACGATTTTTCTATTGAATGTTTTGCAGCAAATTAAACCATTAATTGTATATCTTTTAGTCAATTATATTGACATTTAAAAAAATAATAAACCAATAATAAGTATATCTCTTAGTCAATTATATTGACATTTTAATTTAAAAAAAAATAATTAACCAATAAACTTTTATACCAGGGATGTGTCGACGTGTTATTAAATTATTAGTTGTAATGAAAATGTGTTATGACTTATGCAGGATAATGTTTATACTTGGTTGTAAAACTAGTTTCTTGGTCGTTTGAATATTGATAAAGTTTTGATAAATAACTAAAAGATTATAGATTATTCATTCTTTATTTATTAAAGTTAAAATATGATATTGCAAAATTTTAAATTATTTTAAAATAAATCTATAATATCTAATCTAATCTTCCAAATATTAATAAAAGACTACAAGTTAATGTCACATGCCAATTTCTCCTTTAACATCACAATTATACTTTATTTTATTCAAAAACTAGGTTATAATCCCGTGTATTACACGGGTTGAATAAATAAATTATATATACTAAATAATAAAACAATATATCTTTAAAAAAACCTCCTTTATTGCGTGGTTTGAATAAATTTAATTTTATATATATTAAATAATAAAAAGTTGTATCTATAAGAACCATATGTATTGTACGGGTTGAATAAATGTAATTTTATATACCAAATAAAAAATATAAATCTTTAAAACCATGTGCATTACACGGGTTGAATAAATGTAATATTGTTTAACAAATAATCAAAAACTTGTATTTTAAAAAACCCTCGTGCATTACACGGGTTGAATAAATATTATTTTATACACCAAATAATAAGAAAATTATATTTAAAAAAACTAATGGATATACTCGGTACGCGATATATATGGTGATTAAGGAGATGATTATTGAAAAGAATATACAGTGGTCAAACATGTTATTCAAGAAGCAAATAAGCAGCCATTTGAGTGATAAAATATAAAATAGATTATATTTTAATAAAACCCGTAATAAATCAATTATATTTAAAAAAACTAATGGATATACTCGATATGCCATAGATATGGTGATTACGGAGATGATTATTGAAAAGAATATAAAGTTGTTAAACATGTTATTCAAGAAGTAAATAAGCAGCTATTTGAGTGATAAAATATAAAATACATTGTATTTTAAAAAATCCGTATTAAATCGAATTTTATATATAAACTAATACTAAAAGTTATATACATTTTTTTAAATTATGTAATAAATCAATATAATAAATTTTTTTAATAATGAAAAAAATAAATAATATATTATCACAAAGTTTGGTTTTGTTGATTAAACTAAATAATATTTTGTAGGAGAGTTATCTATAATTAATTAGAATAGATTAAACTAAATAATAATTATCTGTAAGAGATTAAACTAAATAATAATTATCCGTAAGAGATTAAACTAAAGAATAATTATCTATAAGACATGGCCTAATATGATGACAAGTGTCCCAAAAATGGTTTCTTTTATTATATAGTATAGATATTTTGTTATCCTTATTGTTATTATTACTAGAGTAAATTACGATTTTGACCCCTGTGGTTATATCACTTTTACTCTTTTAGCCCAAAAAAGAATTTTTTAACATCTGAGCCCCCAACGTCTTTTTTTCTAACCCTTTTGGCCCCTAACGACTTTTTTTGTAACCCTTTTTTAACATCTATTAAATGTTAGGGGCCAAAAGGGTTAAAAAAAATACGTTGGGGGCTCAGATGTTAAAAAATTATTTTTTAAACTTAAAGGGTAAAAGTGATATAACCACAAGGTCACAAATTGAATTTTAACCCTAACCCTACCTGGTTGGAAACCGGGTTGGGTTGAGGTTGAGAAAAAACAAATCGGATTGGTTCTCAAACTGGGTTGGGTTCAAACCAGGTTAGGGAACGACACAAAACACGTATTTTTTTTGAATTTATACATCATCTTCGACGTAGTGATTTAACTAAAATATCCAATACATATTTATACTAGCATGTGGGGGAAAAAGTCAACAAACATGAAACGCCCAAGGTTTCACCTTCCTAAATGTGATATTATCATACTATAATTTAACAAAAATCGGGCATGACCCGTTCGTATTATGAACAATTCCCTGTAAGACTAACTTGTAATAACTTAAAAATACAACACAGCGGAAAATATGAACCCAAAATTTCGTTCTTTAATAGACATAGTACTTACAGGAAAGTTCGAATACCAAATGTCATACACTCATTAAAAAGTATTTACCACGTTCCATTATATTAATACTTCGGACCTACATTTGGTAAACTATGTGACCGATCCTTCCCGTACAATCCTTGCTCTTGACTCGATCTTCATCCGCTCATCTTCGTTAGTAGAAGAAGAAATCCGTATGGTACCTGTGAACATCACATACAACTTAATCATTAGTCATTGACAACCTCATACAATTAACTTTCGAATAATATTCGACAATATAGCTTCGATTCATTCGACTATTCTCTTTAAGTCTCTTGTTCCGAGTTCGGCTTCAACTTCATAAGAATCCGACATTCTCATTCCTGCATTACATCCCAAACTCAAGGGCATTGTTAGTAACGTTAATTCTCAAATGCATCCAAATCATGCATTCGCACATACTTGCACAATACATACTTACAATCATACACATCTACATACCTAATATACATTCAATCATACCTACAATCATGTATTCATACCTACGTGTTCCGTACGCATTCTTATATACCATTTACATGTAATACATGTCCAACTTCATTACATACATCTATCATACTCTTATATAAATTACATGAGGCATAGACTTGGGTTTACAACTTATAATCGTCAAGGGAACACTCGAAATCATGTTTGGGAGGCCCACCGTAGTCCACGGATAATATACCGAAGCCTACGATGCATAAATCACATAAATAATATTTTTGACAGAACCTTCACCCGGCCGTGTCAGCTCACCACCCGGCCGTGTCAGCTTTGCACTTTTCCTAGCCATTAATTCTTCCGAAACGGACATAACTCTCTCATTTTTCATCCGTTTTGCGTCACGTTTCTTCCTACATGATTGTAAATTAACATTCTATCATGTGAACTTGAAATCCAACACACGGATTAAGGAAATTCGTAACTTATATGCTTTCGACTTAATATTCATTTACTAGTTATTTGACCCGTTCATGTTTTTACTAAACAACTCACTTGTTTATACTCAAAACTCACATGAACATTATAACTGTAAAAGGGTTTACACTATCCGGAGTTCCACACATGGGGTTTATGAACCCGATTCCCGGTATGCATTAATTTCATTCATTTCAATCAATTATACGTAATTGAACTTCATTAGTAAAACTTCCTTATTTTGACCCGTTGGTCTACATAGCGAAAACCTTTGCTTCTAAATAACCAAATCTTAATAGGCTTCAATTATCATGCTTAAGTAACTAGCACATAACTTTGCTTAAATAAACTAAGAAGTGATTCGGAAATCACTTACTTAATACTACTTACTTGATATCATCATCAATAACGCATTTCAACACAACTTCTAACAATTATCATACAATTAATCTCTTTTACTACAGAGAGGGAGTCCGGGTGTTTACTTACCTCGTGCGTCCAATTTATATGTGGCTTCCATGTTTACCTTCGACCCGAAGCGCTTCCATATTCGTGTCCCTATTGACATGACTCCTATCCATACATGTCATCATAAATGTAACACGATTAGCTTACGAACATTCGTTCATTCGACTTTCAAATCATGCAATATTTGACTTTCGTTAGCTTATTAACGCATATAAGGAATGTGTATCATCATACTTTATTACTACCGAACATATCACATTAACTAGCGAGTTCATAACTCAATAGTTTCTTGCATACAATGTTTACTTTTTAATTTTTTTTGACTTCATACATATACATAAGCCACTTTCATTTACTACGCCGTTCACTTATATAACTATTGCATTCACATATAGTTTGCATTCCATAACGCTTTACATAAAAGACCAATTCCATAATTTCTACATACAACACAAGACTTCCTAATTCATTCAAATTTATAATATTACCCATTCAAGCATTTAATCGAACACTTGGCGTGCATGTAACATTGTAAGCTCTATGTACAAGTATACAATGCACAATCTCACTAGTAATCTTCATGAATCATATAATCAACTAAATTCACCTCACTTATTCATTCTACAACCTAACAATCTGTCTATAGTTTGCACACAAACAATCACCCATCCAAATCTCTTGATTAATTCACTACTAGTTCACTATTTAACTAACCCAAATGGGTTTTTATTCAAACTTTCAAACAAATCAGTATCATTCATAAAACATCCTCTATTTGATGATTCTAACTCACAAGCAAGTTCAATTTCATACTATCTCATGGATTAATCAAAACCCTTATCATCATCTAGCATAAATTCACAAAATTCGACTTACCCCATGATGGAAAACCCTTAGATAACTGAGGAATTGATCACATGCATTTGATTATCCATGAGATTTCTGTCCAATTTGATGGAATTGGTGAAACTAGGGTTTCACCTTGTTCTCCTGCCTCTGCTCGATCGCACATCACACACACACGCATATGTGTGTGTTTTTAATTTTTATTTTCTTTTAATGTTTCAAGTTTTACCACTTTACAGGTTTGGCCCTTCAAGATTACTATTTATATTAATATGACCAAAACTATACTTACTTATTTATAGTTAGCTTAAATTAAGAACCTCATGGAATTTGGGGTGTTACAAAACAAATACCATTTTAATGGTAAAATGGTAATACAATGGCTATATAGTTGTCATATAACGACTAGATTTTAAAAACCGGCCGGGTTCATGGTAACGGGTCGAAACCGCTTTGACTACCCTGAATGAGGCACCGGTTTACAAATCGAAAGGTGGAAACCAGGTCAACTGCAACATCTTCCAAACCAAGTCCAAACCTATGGGTTGAAACCAATATTAACCGGGTTGAAACAGGTGTCGGGTAGGGTTACGTTGTCGAGTTTGGGGTTCGGGTTCCTAATCCAGTTTAGGGTTACACCTCTAGTTGAACCACCAACAATTGTTAGATCGGTTTTAAGTAATTATTTTTCTTACAAATATATTATTTATAATATAATATATGAACTTAACAACTATTATAATCGTTATTAAGTAGAGCCGTAGAGGCATAGGTGTTCAAACGTCTCTTAATTTTTTTGAACGGTGACTTTCTTTTTGAGTGACCCAATGTCACACCGTCTAATCGGCGGCCCTAGCCAAGTCTGCCCAAACTTACGTTGTCTTAACCGGGCCCGCACTAGGTTGACCAGACTTGCTAGGGCGTTACCCTGGAAACCGGACTGCTTCCACACGAGTTGCCTCGCTAAAGTAACAGCCGAATGAAAACCGGGGTGCGGCTCAGAATCGAACCCCCCTCGGTGGGTTTGTGATGTGCGTGTAGTGTAATATAATTTTAGATATATATTTAAGCCCTTTTTACACTTTTAGCCAAGTTTTAAATTTATAAAACACGATATTTACTAACACTAAACACACATATGGGCAAGTGCACCCATCGTGGACGTAGTATAGTGTTGGTAAGATACCGAGGTCGTCCAAGGACACAAGAGCTTTTAATACCGGTTTATCCTCAACGTCTAATCAAATCAAAAAGTTAGAAAAATGTTTTAAACTAAGAAAAATAAAAACTAACTAAATGCTGAAAAATAAAATAAAATAAAAACAGATAGACAAGATGAATCACTTGGATCCGACACGTGTATTAGTATAACCTTTGATTATTTTCGCACTTTTGCACTTGTTTAAGAGATTATCTTAGTTATTGTAGTAGGCCCCTTTTTCGGAGGTGACGTTACCCTCAACCCAGTAGTTTGAGTCAGCAAGGATACAATCCTAAAGGGTTGGATTATTGAAAGATAATGAATTAAGTTATTAATGCAAATTATGGTAGGCCCCGCTTTTGGCGGTGACGTTACCCTCGGCTAAGTAGTCTGAGTCAGCAGGGATACAGTCCTAAATAGCCGGGTTATAGTATTAATAGTAGTTAGCTTATGAGGGGGTCAAAGAGTTTGGATCCCCGCCATCCAATACCTATGGGCATTGAAGGAGATCCTACTAAATTTGACCCAGGTCCCAAGCAGGACCTCTAAACGCTGAACAAGGGCAAGACCTTTACCAAACCGTTCCCTTAACCCCCGACCAGGTAGCCAACATACCTCCATATAGACCGTGGAGATATGAATGGTGAAAATCTTTTATTTTATATAGACAGTAAAATAATGCCAAGACACCACGGACAAACGATAAGGAAAGATCACCTTCAACATAAGTAACTAGTTATTAAAGTCATTAATACAAAACCAAATAAAAAGTGCAAAAGATTAAAAATAAAAAGTATTATACTAAACACTTGTCTTCACCAAGTGATGTAAGAGACTTAGGCAAACATGGCCTTGATTGTCAAGAACTCTTACGATCAATCTTGGATCCCGAGACGACTCACACACTCTATGATGGACAATGGATGATGGTGGTGGATGATGGTGTTATGGTGGTGGTGGGTGGTGGATGAAGTGTGAGAGAGGTGGTGTGCCAAGGGATGAGAGAGAATGAAGCCAAGCTCCTCTATTTATAGGCTGAACAGAACGCTGGACACGGCCCCGTGTTCGCTGAACACGGCCCCGTGCCCGTCTGACATTCTCTCTCTTCATTAATTGTAATTGCGAATTACAATTAATGCGCCTGCTGTACTTTCAACACGCCCCCGTGTCCGCTGGGCACGGCCCCGTGGTGAGCAATGGAAGCTTCTACTGGTTTGTCTTTTCTGCTGCTTCCTGGGCACGCCCCCGTGTTCACTGGACACGGGGCGTGTTCAGACATCTGTTCTCTTCTCTTTGTCTTGGGAGGTGCCGTTGAGGGTCCGGGCAGTTTGCTTTTGTTCCTTTTCTTGTAATTATGATAGAATTAGGGGTCTTTTTGCTTCTTTTGTGATTTTGAGCTCATTTCATCCTGAAAATACAAAAGAAAGACAAAAACACTCTTTTTCCAACATTAGTACTTAAAAAGGGTTAGTTTTATGCCTTAATTGATGTGTTTTATATGTTGCATTTTACACACATCAAATACCCCCACACTTGAACTTTTGCTTGTCCTCAAGCAAAACTCTTTTAATGTGGCTTACACTCCCAAATGGAATAGGTAGAAGAGAAGTTTTTTTTAACTTGTCCTAGAGTGTCGGGAATCCAAGGTTTGTATAGGTTCTATTTTTATTTTATTTACAATCTTATTCGTCATGGTTTATTTTGAACTTTTCATAAGATAAACTACTTAATTTGGCATAGCATGCCTTATTAAAATTCCATTTATATACAAGTTCACATACCTCACGGGAGATCACTCAATCACTCGGCCGAAGGTGTATATTTAAGTGAATCGCTCGAGAGCGGCACGGATTTACATTTTCCATATGCTTGCCAAGCGATCAATCCTCCTCCTTTTTAACTTTTACCTTTGTAAATATCAAGAGGTCTTTTGGGGTGAAGGCTTGGGTTTAAAGGTGGGTGGTTGGTTAGTGGTTAGTAAAAAGGGCGAAAATCGTAACAAGTGTCGGTTTTTCGTGAAATACCTTATTTTTGGTGACATTTATTTTTGAA